>NW_026963319.1:0-250000 GCF_036588685.1 Mytilus trossulus
AGAAGTTTAGCTGTAGAATATAAATGTAAATTATACTTTAAAGACGACTTAAATGAAAATATGCATACCTGTAATTGTGTATAATTTGAAATGATCATTTAATGGCTACAACATTAGAAAAAATGATACCAGTCCTGTGAAAATGTTAATTTTCCATTATGTCATTTGTTATGGATTGAATATAATAATGTTTTCGGGTAGGAAAAGATATTACATCATACATTATCCAATGGTAATAAATAATACATAATACTTCATCCAATGGGAATAAATAATACATAATACTTTTTCCAATCAGAAAAAATATTACATAATACTTTATCCAATCAGAATAAATATTACATAATACTTTATCCAAAGAGGCTTTAAGGGAATAAATATTACATAATACTTCATCAAAAGGGAATAAATATTACATAATACTTGATCCAATCGGAATAAATATTACATAGTACTTTATCCAATGGGAATAAATAATACATAATACTTTTTCCAATCGGAAAAAATGTTACATAATACTTTATCCAATCGGAATAAATATTACAAAATACTTTATCCAAAGGGAATAAATATTATATAATACTTTATCCAAAGGGAATAAATATTATATAATTTTTTATCCAATCGGAATAAATATTACATAATACTTCATCCAATCGGAATAAATATTACATAATAATTGATCAAAAGGGCATAACTATTACATAATACTTTATCCAAAGGGAATAAATAATACATAATAGTTTTGTATGAGTACCAATGAGACAACTGTTCATCAAAATAACAGTTTATAAAAGAAAACTATTACTGGACAATGTACGGCCTTGAACACGAAGACTAGACTAACAACAAAAACAAGCTTTATAGGGCCCCACAATTACTAGTGTAAAATCATTCCAACGGGAAAGTCAACGGTCTATTCTATATAATAAAAGACTTAAAAGGTTAATCATAGCAAAAATATTGAGTCCTTGTTTTTTTTATTATATAGGCATGAATGAAAATGATAAGAGAAGAATTCGGAAACGTACCGATATGTTTTCTATCACAGAAGGAAAATTATATTATAAAGGTGGAAAATCTAACAAGGGAGAAAATAAATTAGTAATTACCAGAGATCAAAAATCGTCTATATTGAAGCTTTGCCATATTGACAATGGATGCCATATGGGTATGGAGAAAACTTTTTACAAGTTATCAGAACGGTATTACTGGAAGGGTATGTCTACTGATCTTAAGGAATACATTCAAAGATGCCAACAATGTCAACAAACAAATAAAAAGGTAAAAACAACACCAACAGAGTTACAGCCTGTGCCTATACCAAAATCAACCTGGAAGAAAATCGGAATTGATCTGATCGGGCCTTATACAAATAGTGCTGGGGACCCAATATCAACTGAAGGCTATCGATATGTTCTGACGGTTATTGATTACTTTTCGAACTATGTAGAAGTGTTTCCACTTAAAAGGAAACAAGCATCTGAGGTTAGTGCTAGATTATATGATTTATTTTGTAGACAAGGTCTTCCTCTTGAACTTGTCAGTGACAACGGGGGTGAATTTAATTCTAGATTAACTGCTTCCTTACAAGAACAATATGGATATAAACACATTCTTATAACTCCTTACCATCCACAATCTAACGGAAGATGTGAGAGATACAATCAAACGTTAAAGTCAATGTTGAACAAAACTGTTGAGGAAAAAGCCAGTGAATGGCAAAAATTTGTACCAAAATGTGCCTTTGCTTACAATACCTCTAAGCAAGCTAGTACCAAGTATTCGCCATTTTACCTCATGTATTGGAGAAATCCTATTATTCCAAATGAAAATCAGTTTGGCAACACAGTCAACACGTTTGAGCCATTCAAAGAAATTAATCACATTGAAATTGCAAAAGTAGCAGAAACTATGACTAATATTCAAAAAGAAATAGTTGATGAGGTTACTGATAATGTATCAATACAACAAGAGAGGCAGAAATTGCAATTTGACAAAAAGCACAATGTTGAGAATAATTCATTTAAAAAGGGAGATTTGGTATTGGTTAAGAATATGAAAAAGAAGAAGACTTTGGGAATGATTAAATGGTTAGGACCGTACACAATAAGTGACTTACCAAAATTGGGCACTATCACCCTAATTGATAGCAATGACAAATTGATTGGCAAATACCGACAAAATAACATCAAGAGGTACACCCCCCCGGAACCAAATTGTACAATGAATGAAAAATCTGACAATGAAGAATTACATGAAGATGACATTATTGATGAAAACAATAATACAGAAAACGATATGGGTGACTCTATATTTATAACACAATCATCATATGATGACAATAACATGAGTAATGAGAATACATTTGATTTAGGAATTGAAGATTTGTGTATGCCATCACCTTCACCCACAAAGGAAAAGGATACCGATGAACAACAAAACAAAGATGATGAAGTGAATGAATCCGGCCCTGTGTGCAGGCCAAAGAGAAAACTAAAGGATAGGAGAAACAGTATTTATGAATATTTCACTGTTCTCAGTAAAAAATCGAAATAAATAATTGTACATCAATTTCAGACTGATTTGTATATATGTTAATAAAGCAATTTTTCGTTATTTCTGATTACTTTGACTTAATTGAATGATTCCATGTATATTTCAAATTTTCAAAATGTTAAAAGTCAAAATGTTATACCAGTCATAAGATAATAGTTCCACTATAATATTTATTCCAAAGATAATTTATTATGTAATAAAACTTCCTATTGGAATTTATTTTATGTGATATAAATTCCGAAGCATCGGTCTTTTTATTATGCTTCTGGAATAAATATCACATAAAATTTATTCCAATTGGAACTTTTGTTACATAATAATTTATCTTTGGAATAAATATTATGGCGGAACTTGTATTCTGTGACAATATTAAATATTGTAATCAATCAGTTAGCCTTATTATGATTAGGAAATAAAAATATTAGTATTTGTTTTAATATATCTCTGTATATTTGTCCCGAATCTGAGCATACAATTTATGATCTATCTGTAAATTATGCAAATTTGTTCTAGATATACCTTTTTGAAACATTTATGATTTTTGGTCAGGTATATATATATTGATTGCGAGTAACTTCCACAAGGTTCTGTGAAATATGGAACGGAAAATATATACTGGTACATAATATCCGCTTTATACAGCGGATATATTTTCAAGGCTTCTCTGGTAAAAATCTACCTGTGAAATTCTATGTCTGGAAAAAAATTACTGTGACAAATCAAGGACGTATAACTAACATAATAATCTAATATACGTCCTTGGACAAATTATCCCGAGGATAATATATCACAGAGGAAGAAATAAACCGTTACACCCAAGTTTTTAAGTCCTATATGCAGCTTTTAAAGTGGCGGATCCAGAAATTATCATAAGTGGGGGCCCACTGACTGTTTCTGAGACAAGTTCCTGTGATACATAGTCTGTTTGAGTGGGATTGAACCATGTGTCAAGTTAACAATTGAAAGTTTAGAGCATTAGAGTTTACCATGTCTATGAGCAGTAGTAGCAAAACATCGATTTATTACAAATAAAATAAAACAAAGATTAAAAAAAAGCCGGTGTTGTATACTGTCAGTTTAAGAGGTCAAAAGTGTTCCCACATTGAAATTCCTCTATATATTCATACAAAAACACACATATCCGTGCTTGATTATGCTTGTATTTGGTAAAATTAAGAAATATATATATATGTATTAGTTGTTTGTACAGTCAGAGGTAGAAAGTGTTTCAATATTCGGAAATTTCTCTAGATATTCATATACAAACATCTATTTAAACTGAGACAAACAATTATTTAGATTCAATTAAATTCATAAATATTTTGGTGACATTTTTTTTACTGTACTGAGAAATCACTGATTAATTGAAAATAAATATGAAAATCTATTACATTTTCCCCTATGATGAACAAAACAACCAACAGAAAATCATAAAAAATGCACATATATATCTTTTTATAGTGAGTTCCTAAAAAAACAATATTATCCTAAAAGTGTTAAAGTCAGAGACTTATGAACATTCTCTGTTTTCTTGTTTACTTTACAAAAAAATTATATTGACACCGATGAACTGTAAAGTTCAAGATCATAAAGAATTTGAATTTGATTCCCTATACAACTAGCAAAGGAGTATGATCGGTAAATGCCGATTGTGGCCTCAAATTTCATGTTCATCTAATGAAATATTTTGGACACTTTTTTGAGTTGAGTGTCTATTTCAATTGCTTCAATTAGTTTATGTGAAAATTTTTAACTGATTACGTCATTAAAAACGCTCCAATTCAACATGTTCAAGCTTAAATATGAAAAATCTATCAAATATGCAAAAAATCGTCACTTTTAATATCCGCGTGTGTTTTGATGTTGTTGTTGTTGTTTTTTATATCCCAGTGTGTAAATTTGCCAGTAAATCGCTTAAACACATTTTCAGAGAACATATTGCCACGAAGATGCAATTCTGTTGTACATGTTGCTGATGAAGGCATTTTGATACAAAATTGCAAATTTTACATTTTTTTTTGAAAGGACATCACCATGGTCACTAACAAAAATAAAATGATGTATTTTTGAAATTGCAATACATTGTATATCATTCTACTCCAGATAGCAATATGCTATGTTCCAATATAATAATAAAACATATATTAATGGATAATGAAATGCTTTAGGGTACCTTCAATTAGTTCAACACTAATCTCTCATATTAGGCTCTCCGAATGACTCAAAATATAATATAATACATGCATATAAATAAATAAAAACTAACTATGTAAACAACCGGTGAAATAGATATATATAGAGAGTATTATGTATCATAAATTTGTTTCCTGTAATGATATATATATATATAGCATAAATAAGTGGACTTTAAGAGTATACAAATGTAGATCAAGTTTTGTGATAATATGTCATTGTTTGGTTGACATGAATTGCCACTATGTTATGGTCATAATCATAAAACCGTTTACAATAACTTTGAATTTACTCATTGATAAGAGCGAGACAAATATTTTAATCCTACATTGCGAGTCGACTCAAACTCGCTTGTATATATAAAATTGATAATTGAGACGGAGAAAATGCCAAAGAGACAACAACCAAACAAACGAGCAGAAAACAGCTAAAACAAAATCCCGCACCATCGGAGGTGGGCTTCAGCTGGTCTCTAAATACAAATGCGTACTAGTTCACTAACTCCATAACATATAAATGAACCAAAATAAAACAAACATATTTCTTTACAAGCAGAACCAAATACATTGAAACTTTCATCAATGTACGGACTTTCGAAGCTGCACAAAACACCTTACGAATATAGATTTATTTCGTCTTTAAACCATTGTTCCACTACACAACTGCCAGTTCTACTTTCTAGTACACGTGGTACAGTAAAAAGCAACCGGATAATACATTTTCAAAATAAGGCCTTTGGAGTGTAAAACAATCGCTAGAAGTTCTTGATAAATTACATGCTTATATGGGAGATTTTGAATCTGTTCAAAGTTTTGATTTTCTACTCTATATACCACTTATATCATATTCTTCTTAAGAAAAAAAGTACAATTTACAATGCTTTTATTCTTGCACATATTGTTTAATACAATTGAAAAAGGGTAGCTATAATTATTTTAAACGAAGATATTCGAAATTCATCTATTGAAATTATCAAGGAATTATTCCCGTTTTTAATACAAGCCATTATTAAAAATTAATGTATAAATTAGAACATGAGCTGGTAACAAAATATTTATTTAATTCTATTATGCCTACAAAAAGTAAACAATCGTACAACACTCGATTTTCATCTTCAGATAATTTCATTGTCCCTGAATCAAATACAGAATTATACAAATCAAGATTTCTTTGAGTTGTCCGAAAGTGTGTAATTCACGTTCCAGTAAAATAAAAAAATCAAGAGCTTTATCTTCATTCTCATACAATGTACTCTTACAATTAGAACCCACTGTAACACCACTGTTCCAGTTTAGGGGAGGTTTGAGAGATCACAACATGTTTAACCGCCACCATAATTGTGTATGTGCAACCCCCAAGTCAGTTCAAGGCTTGTCGTTGGTTCAAGTCCCTAAGGTTTGTTTTTCGTAAAATATAATCGGTTGAAGACAATATTATAGAAATAACTATATGCCTACAACAATGAGCAGAGCCCATACCATACAGCAAAGTATAAAACAATAAAGTATGACAAAATATTAAACAGTTCGTAGTAAAAAACTAAGGGCTTGAGTTTTGCTTAATAAAACATACGAAAATCAAACAAGCGGTATGCACCCAGTGGGGGATACACATGTTTGTGAGCCCTCAATCCTCCCCTAAACATGAGACAATGCCGTTATGACACAAACATCACGAGAACAGTTGTCAGTGGCTTAACTCATCAGATTGGCACTATGCACACCAACACGTAACAAAAAGACATACACACAGTAAATGTATCAATCTATCTCTTACAGGCACTGAATGCAAGTTAAAATACAATTTTAAAGTAATTAATGAAGAGTATGTCCAGCCTTAAAGTTAGAGTTTGGGTTACATTTTTAGTTAGATGTAAAAGTCATAGCTCAAGTTGGAGTTGAGTTTCCAGGTACACCTCAATTATAAAATCTCGAATTACACTTCGAGTTAGAACATATTGTTAGCACCTCTAGTTAGTATTCGAGGTATTCAATTAGAGTTTGATCATTTACAAAATCGAATAGCGTTTCGATATTTTCGAAAAGAGGACAGATGACTCAGCTAGAAATAGGATCGGCAGTAAATAAATAATAATAAAAGAGTTAATAAAAAGAGATGTTTTCAGCCAAAAGGAATGTGTCTTGCATAATAAATAACTTTCCGAGGGTCGACACAGGGTGCAACGAATCTGTTCTTATTTAGAAATATTTATTATATTATAATTTTTTTCTGGGACGAATCGATTTATCAACTTTGTTACGTAAAAAACAGTCCTGCCTCTTGTTCATGGCCTACCTCTGTTCGCAGGGTTTTTAAATGACAATTAAACGCTAACATTCGGAACGTATTTTGATTTTGATAAATTTCGATTAATATTTATTTCCTAGGAGGAGCTATTAATAAATATATTTTTTCTTTAAGAAGGCAACAACATTTAACAAGAAACCGATTAGTCCAGCATCATTTTGGTATTCGATACTCGGTTGACATACCTAATATATAAGCAATAGTAAATATG
Source organism: Mytilus trossulus (assembly GCF_036588685.1). Taxonomy (NCBI): domain Eukaryota; kingdom Metazoa; phylum Mollusca; class Bivalvia; order Mytilida; family Mytilidae; genus Mytilus; species Mytilus trossulus. The sequence goes on from NW_026963319.1 coordinate 7,271, forward strand.
TTCGACATTTCAAAATGAACAACGGTTAATTCCAGAGTCAAATGTCTTAATTCTCTTACTTCGACCCTGTGGTGATACAGACATTTGTTTATATTTGATCGTATCTTTTATAAATTCCTAAAAGTTTTGCCAAATATAGCTAAGGTAATCTATGCCTGAGGTAGAACATCCTGAGTATTTCAAAAAATTCAAAAGTTTGTAAACAGTTAATTTATAAATATTACTATATCAATGACAATTCATGTCAGCACGAAAAGTGCTGACTACTGGGCTTGTGATACCATCGGGGAAATAAATCTCCACCAGCAGTGGCATCGACCCAGTGGTTGTAAATAAACTCATCATAGATACCACGCGTATCGTCTACAAAAGACTCATCAGTGACGCTCGAATCCAAAAAAGTTAAAAAGGCCAACTAAAGTACAAAGTTGAAGAGCATTGAGGAACAAAATTTCTATAAGTTTTGCCAAATATAGCTAAGGTATTCTATGCCTGAGGTAGAAAATGCTTAGTATTTCAAAAAATTGAAAAATTTGTAAACAGTAAATTTATAAATATAACCATATCAATGACAATTCATGTCAGCACAACAAGTGCTGACTACTGGGCTTGTGATACCCTTGGGGAAATAAATCTCCACCAGCAGTGGCTTCGACCCAGTGGTTGTGAATAAACTCATCATAGATACCAGGACTAAATTTAGTATATACGCCAGACGCGCGTTTCGTCTACAAAAGACTCTTCGACTCATCAGTGACGCTCGAATCCAAAAAAGTTAAAAAGGCCAAATAAAGTACGAAGTTGAATAGCCTTGTGGACCAAAATTCCTAAAAGTTTTGCCAAATATAGCTAAGGTAATCTATGCCTGAGGTAGAAAATCCTTAGTATTTCAAAAAATTCAAAAATTTGTAAACAGTAAATTTATAAATATAACCATATCAATGACAATTCATGTCAGCACATAAAGTGCTGACTACTGGGCTTGTGATACCCTCGGGGAAATAAATCTCCACCAGTAGTGGCATCGACTAAAGGTATTTACTTTAATAGTCATATTTTTATACACATTTTATATTTCAATTTGTTTTATTGCAGACACTGCTAAACCAAACATATCAATAGCACTATATCGTTATATGTGTGAATAAACGCATCATAGATACCAGGACTAAAATTAGTATATACGCCAGACGCGCGTTTCGTCTACAAAGGACTCATCAATGACGATCGAATCCAAAAAGGTTAAAAGGCCAAATAAAGTACGTAGTTGAAGAGCATTGAGGACCAAAATTCCTAAAAGTTTTGCAAAATATAGCTAAGGTAATCTATGCCTGTGGTAGAAAATCCTTAGTATTTCAAAAAAATCAAAAATTTGTAAAAAGTAAATTTTTAAATATAACCATATCAAATTACAATTCATGTCAGCATAAAACGTACTGACTACTGGGCTTGTGATACCTTTGGGGGAGTAGTGGCATCGACCCAGTGGTTGTAAATAAACTCATCATATATACCAGGACTAAATTTAGTATATACGCCAGACGCGCGTTTCGTCTACAAAAGACTCATCAGTGACGCTCGAATCCAAAAAAGTGAAAAAGGCCAACTAAAGTACGAAGTTGAAGAGCATTGAGGAACAAAATTCCTAATAGTTTTGCCAAATATAGCTTAGATAATCTCTGCCTTAGGTAGAAAATCCTTAGTTTTTCAAAAAAATCAAAAATTTGTAAACAGTAAATTTATAAATATAACCATATATCAATGACAATTCATGTCAGCACACAAAGTGCTGACTACTGGGCTTGTGATACTCTCGGGGAAATAAATCTCCACCAGCAGTATAAGGGTTCACAATAAGAGATCTAGAATGGCGAGACCAACATTTGAAGTTGTGTTTTTTGTTATTTATGAACTTGCTGGAACCACATGTCACAACAGAATGACGAACAAAACATATTAATATACATATTGATTTAGCTACATTATATTTTGAATAAACAGATAATATCAAATCAATGTTTTATTATGTTTTTTCGGTTTTTTTGTCAGTTTTTTGCGACATAGTTCGCGGATCCAGATATGCATTGAGCTTGTAAAATCTGTTTAAGAAAAAAAAATATGATAGAAACAGCACTGAATTTTGTTGATGAAATTTCGAAGATAAAATTAAATATACAAATATCTGCACATGCCTTCATTTTGATTTAGTTCATTTTCACTGTACAATGCAATTATGTATATTGTAGAGTAAAGGCTGTTGGGAAAAAATGCGTACGTTTACCTTTCGAAAATACGAAATAAATGATTTTAAAGTATGTTTTAACACACTTTCATTAGAATATAACTTTTGTATGTATAATAAATAACAGGAGAAAATTCAATAAATCGTAATTTAAGCAGTCGAAAAAATAATATTAATTACTAAATGCGATACATTTTTACAACACATGCAATGCATTTTCACTGTAAATGCGATCTTTTCTGATGAGAAATTTTGAAGGTTTCATTGTTGTTTTATATCACAATCCGACATTCAACAACTGACAATAGTCGTTTTTATATTGATGATATTTACAATTTAAAATCCAAGCTGCTCGTACATGGTTACTCGAATAAAATAAGGGTATAGTCACCGAATTAGTTATCGTTGTAGAAAACGCATCAACCCGGAAGTTTCCGAATGACAAGAGTTATCTCCCATTTCGTCTATCATATTGAAAAAGACATGTTTGCCAGTTACGTTGCTTTCGCCGGGAAATTCGAATATTCTGATAGGAATGCAACTGCAGCTGCGTAAGGATTCTGTTAATCCACAAATCAAAATATGCATGTGATAGAAGAATAATTTCGGAAGAAAATTAGGGCTGTTGTAAGGTATAAAGTAATTTATTAATATTTTTAATTATTTTTTATCTAAAGTAGGGAAGGTAATTCAAGATGGCGACTTAGATCCCTTTAGGTTTTTCAGTATATGGACATGGATAGTAAACTGCACATTGCCAGAAAACAAAGAAATGGTGATGAAAACGTTAAATACGTTAATAAACTAATGCAAATAGACAGGAAATAATAAAAAATAAAGTAAAAACATTGATTTACAAAATTTTAATCTGCTAATCGAGTCCCAGTGATTTGGTACATGCATGTAGATAATGGTGGATTAAACATGGTTTTAAAGCTAGCTCCACCTCTCACTTTTATGACAGTCACACCAACCTTAATTATATTGACAGCGATGTGTAAACAAAACAAACACAAATAATAAGTGAAAATGTCAAAAAAAGAGTACAGCAGTCAACATTGTGTTATAATCTTTAAAAATAAAAAAATATGTTTAACAAAGGCACAAAAATGGCAGATAGACCAAGCAAACCACACAGTAATTCGACCCGATGGTGGTTTTTATTTTTATCGTATCTGTTAAATTCACAAGATGTATAATGACTCAAACATAGCATTACGTAGGTGTAAATGAAAAGTGTCCCTTGAGAAGGAAACGAAAGTAGTTTTTAAGTAGATACCTATTTCGCACTCAACACACAACTAGATGGAAGGTAAAGAATTACTTAAGTCTATACATACATACAAAATAATTGTTAACATATCAAGGGCATCTTTCGGTTTATCTATGCCTTATGATTTTGTAATTTCTTTAAAAAAAAATGTATAGAAAGTCAGTCTGTTCTTTGTGCGCGATATTGGCCGGTTTGAAGTAATTTGTAAAACGTTATTGTTAGACATTTAATCAAAGACCTTATGTACAACAAACAAACATATTCATATATATATACTTTTAGTAAATATATTCATCATTTCAAAATTATAACGGTTAATTCAAAAGTTAAATGTCTAAAGTCTCTGATTAAAAGAGTTTGATACAAATCATCGTATTGTTCTTTCGCGTTTGGTGTTCAGGAAACCGGAAGGAGTTTAATGAAATTCCTCTCATACTTCCTTTGCGAGTGGTGTTCTTGAATCGGAAGATACAATTTATTTTACTGTTCGTTCGCACGTAGTGTTCCAGTCAATAAGAAAATCTCAACTTAAACATTTTTTTATTGAAAAACTAAAATATGATTTTCTTGAAAGTTAAAAAAAATCATTAACTATCAAAGTAAGCCAATGAAATATGTGCCCTTATTATCTTTAGATATAAATAAGATGACAGTAAATTTGGGTGAACTCTCAACAGATCGGTAAACTGACGGAGTTACTTATCAACCGACCATTTATCCAAATAAGTATCACTATAGTTCAACAGGAAATGAGTCCTCGAATATATAAATGACACCCTTCCTTATCCTTAAATGTGTTATTTCCTTGTATTATTAGTTTATGTTTTCACAAGTACAATGAAAGAAAGCCAATTCCACAATGCTAATAAATCAAACAACCCACGTTTGCATGAAGATGGTAGATCTTGGTTTAGGGAGATACCTCTTTAAATCAGTTATGCGCTTTTCAAGTCAGGTTTCATCAATGTGTTTAATGCGTTCAACTGAAACAGATTTGAAATAATCTGTGTAACCAAAAACTTAGAATATATTTATGAAAATGGATGACACAAACGTATTGATGATTTAAAGAGCTACTTCTCCTAACCTAGGTCTACCTCCTTAAGTGCATGTCTCAGACAAATCCACATCAAGTCATCCCAAATCACAATTAGGGAAACTTGCATTTTCCCTTATCTATTTACATCAAGTAAATTTGAGAACTGCGAATTTAAATCATCGAAAAAAATCGCTCAGAAAAGGTTAAATGCGGAAAAAAGTATCCGCAAATATAATTACCTTACAGTTTATAGGAAGGTTATTTAATCCCACAGTTTATCAACAAACTCGGTCTTACTCCGTTTATGTAACCCACAAATAATCAACATTCGACTTTTTACGTTTTAATTTTATTTAATCCAACAGTTTATCAACATACATTTGCTCCGTACAGGGTTTAAGTTATCCCACAATTGTTCTAACATAACCGATCTTGCTCCCTTTATAGTTTATTTTATCCTACGGTTATCAATGTATTTCGATCTTGATCCGTTTACACTTTATTTTATCCAACATGTTATACTCGTACTCCATCTTGCTCCATTCAGAGTTTATATAATCCCATCAACATACTCAGTCTCGACACAATCATAGGTACCTTTATCCCACAATTTATCAACTTGAACCTCGGCAAACTACCATGATCTTTTATTTCTAGTCTTATTTTTGGAAGCCAGTTATATTCTAAACATAACCATGCCTTTATATTTTCCATTTAATGTCCGCCTGTGCATCGAGACACACGTTTTACAACTTAAAGAGAAGACTTTAAGTTTTTTATTTCTTTAATAGTGAATATTGTAGGTATCCCAATATTGTTGTTTATTTGAGATTTGTTTTGTTATAATATTGTTGTTTATAAGTGTTTAACTTCATACTTCTTCAATTAAGGAGTTTAACGCCACCAGTCCTTACGAGGCCATTACGGGTAGTGATATTTTTTTAGACGGTTCGTTACCCTTTCTTGTTACCGCAACAACGGTAGGGCAGGGAACCCATCCTAATAGTAGTCAACTAACCGACGTTTTTACTTTGGTGACTTCTAAGACCGGTCAACAGACACTAAATGCAGGTTCTGTCGGTTACCATTACCACTGTTACGTACACTTTTTCTAGGCCAGGTGACACCACAGGGTCCATTTCATCCTACCCTGGTACCTCTATGGGTTTAAACTTACCTGGATCTAGAGCACCAGCGTCCTACTGTGGCTTCACTCTACCCGCTTCGGCTAGTGATGCCATGTCTTGGTCTAGGCCTCCTTGGTCTCAGTGTATTTCATATCCTGGTACGGGGTTTCCTGGTCAAGGTTTTCATAATCAGGGTTTCCCTAGTCAGGTTCATGGTCAGCCCTTTCCAGGTTATTGTTCCTCAGAGTACTACATCTTATCTGTCAGTTCCTGCTCCTCCTGTAGCAGTGTCTAGTAGTTGTAGTAGTGTATCTGTTCCAGTTAGACATCAGTTTAATCATGTTGTTAACTCTGGCCCCTCCTTAGATGGGTTCAAGAGTATTCCGGACGATTTTCGTCAGTCTATTTCTTTGGAATTGACGTCTTTCTCCAACCGCCTGGGTACGCTAGAGAACATTGCCAATAAGTCAAATTCTCCAGTGATTTCACTCCGTCAAGATTATGATATTGGAAGTGACCCGGAGGACAGTGATGAGGAAGAACGCTTTTCAGTGGCCCTAGGCAGCCAAGAAGAAGGTTTTACTTCTGATGAAGAAGATGATTATTCAGTTCAGGTCTCTCAGAATGTTTCAAAACTTTCTGTTCCTGTTCTCTTCATCTGTAATTGATCAGTCTTCTACCAATTCCAGTAAAGATCCTGAGGCTGAAGGTTCTCCTTCCACTTTGAAGGATCTCAGAATTCGGTTTATACAATAATGAGAGTTGTCAACAAGGTCATTTCAGTCTCCTCCAAGACCCAAGAAACTAACCTCTACTTTCGAGGCTTCATGAGGTATGTCCGTAGACGATACTAAGTCGCATACTAGTTTCCCACAATCTAACCATATGTCTAACTCCCTGCAGATCATCAATGATGGGATTGTGGCTTATAAGTCCCAATTTCCCCAAGTAAGTGGTGTTGGGCTTGCCTCTTTTACTGAACAATTCCGTTCTAAAGACTATATCATTTTTGACTCTACCTTGGGTAAACTGGTACCCAAATGTGACAAGGTTTTTTCATCTACATTGCTTCAAAACCTGCCGATGGACTGTGTATTTCTCAGTCTGTTTGGTCCAAAACGGAGAACCTTCTTAGGAAGTAGAGACTCTTTTGACAAAGACGGCAGTGGAGGAGGTTCCTGTATCTTCAATATATACAGGTTTTGTTTCTCGTCTCTTCCTTGTATCGAAGAAGACCGGAGGAATGAGACCAGTCATCGATTTGTCTATCCTCGATTCTTACGTGATTATTCCCCATTTCAAAATGAAGACCAATCGTTCAATAAGAGCTTCTATTCTTCCAGGTATGTGGACAACATTCCTGGAACTGACGGACGCTAATTTTCATGTTCTAGTTTGCCATTTATACCACAAATTCCTTCTGTTTGTTTGGAACAATAGGGTTTACCTTTTGGTCTGTTAACTGCACCACTAGCCTTTACCAAACTCATGCAGGTAGCAGTTGTTCACATTCAATCACAGTCTATTCATATTCATTCTTACCTGGACGACTTACTGATCAAAGAACTTTTTCCCGAGAAACTCTATCTCAATACCGATGTAGTCATCAGATTACTGCTTTCTCTTATGTTTCTCATCTCTTGGAAAAAGTAAAACCTCATTCCGTCTCAGGACTTTATTTTCCTTGGCGAACATTACCTAACTCATCAGTTCATAGTTCGAAATCCTCAGGAGAAGTTTCAGAATCTTTGTTCCAGAAGTCATCTGTTTCTATTTTAAAAAAAAACAGTGACTGCTCGCCAGTTTTCACAACTGCTAGGTCTCTTGTATTCGCTAGCGGATGCTGTTCCACTCAGTCTACTTCGCATGCGACCTCTTCAATTTTATCTTCATCAACATTGGCTCCCAGCTTCACAAAATTGGGAATTTCAAGTTCCAATCATTCATCAGGAATTGTTTCCTCATTTGGTTTGGTGGACTTCTCAAGCAAAGGTTTTGAGAAGCCAACTGCTGTCCTCTCCAGTTCCAAATCAGACTCTGTTCACAGATGCCTCCAACCTCGGTTGAGGAGCTTATCTGGAAGGTCTTTCAGTGTCAGGAGTGTGGACTGCACTGTCTCATTTTCAGTCCCTACCGCAGAACAAATCTCTGATTCTAGCAACGGACAACACCACTGTGGTGACTTATTTGCGAAACCAAGGGGGAACTCATTGTTACGAGCTGTATCTTTTAGCAAGAGAAATCCTCTATCTTTGCAATCACCTTCATCTACAGCATGTAGTTCATCATGTCCCAGGGAAACTCAATGTGTTAGCAGATGCTCTGTCAAGAACACTTACCCCAGTCAATACAGAACTGGAACTTCGCCAATCAGTATTTCAGGCAATAACACTTCAGTGGAGGTCTCCTCATGTAGACCTGTTTGCAAGAAGCCTCAATTACAAAGTTCAAGTGTTCATGTCTCCTGTGCAACAGCTTATGCAGTAGACTGCATGAGTGTTCCTTGTGACGGGATGTTCGCTTACGCCTTCCCTCCGTTCAGATTTCTGTCACAAGTTCTTCGGAAGATCTCACCAGAGCAAGGGTTGATCATTCTTATTGCTCCAGCTTGGCCCAAACATGCCTGGTTTCCAGATATTCTTCATCTGTCTTGTGCTAGTCCACTAGTCTACCAGTACGACACAATCTTCTGTCCTAGTTCAAGGGCATGATTCTTCATCCCAACTCCAGAGAAGCTTCGTCTGTTCGCATGGCTTCTCTCAGGGATAGCTTCAAGGAGTAAGGTTTTTCTGAATGCGCATTCAGACATCTCTCCAGAACAGTTACAGATTCCACTATCATCGTTCATGATGCCAAGTGGACTATCTTCAGTAGTTGGTGTAGTGAGAAGGAAATTGATCCTTTCTAAATTTCTGTACAACAAGTAGCAGACTTTCTGATCCACCTTTTTGAAGAGAAAGGATTATCTCCCTCAACTATTAAAGGCTATACACCAGCTATTTATAGGACGATTCAACTGTCTGGAGTTCCAGACTTTGGTAATAATAAATTCCTTTCTCTTTTTGTTAAGAATTTCACTCTTGAACGCCATAGACAAAGAGTCCCGTTTAGGAATTTGAGTGTTGTTTTATCAGCTTTAAAAACCCATCCCTTTGAACCTGCCGAAAAGATTGAAATCAAGTTTTTATCGTATAAGTGTTGTTTTCTTACCTTGAAGAAGAAGTGAACTTCATGCTTTTTCCACTGCTGATTACTGCCTTTTAATAGGGATAAGTCATCTGTTACCCTATTAACGGATCCAGTGTTTTTTAGCCAAAAATCAAATTCCGGGTAGAGGTTCAGAACCGATAGTGATTCCTGGCCTTCAAGATGATTCAACTTCTAAAGTTCTCTGTCCTTTTCGAGTCTTACTTTTATATCTTCAGAGAACTCAAATTTTCCGCACCTCCTCAAATTTCAGGCTATTTATTCCTATAACAAAGAAAAACAAGATTTGTCTTCTAAAACCATTTCAACTTGGATCAGAGATGGGTCTGATTACTTTCAATGTAATTGATTAAATTACAATTACTTTGTCATTTGTACGATTAAATTAAATTATAGATTACACCATTTCTGAAAGTGTCTGATTAAATTAATGATTACATTAGCAAGGAATTCAGTACAAAAACATTTTAAATGATGTGAATGAATAAAACATTTAATACATCTGGAGCATTTTTAGAAACAATTTTGTTTGATATATTATAAACTGATAACTTCAAACTTTATTTTTTTGATAAACCACAAAAGTTCACTACATACATATATGAACATTGTGTCACTGGTTATGACCAATTACACTTTATCCTCATTGATCTCTGAACTATTTTGACTTCAATTGAATATCGCTTTATAAACAGTTTGCTGTTCACCTCCTGATCTCTTCAAGACTTTATATGTAGGTCAAGATGCTGTGTATGGAAGTTAAAATATGGATGAAACAAAGTTACCAGTTAAAAACTATGTAAAAAAATTTAATAGAAAATCAGGGCGTTTTAAATGTCCAGTCCAAATACATACCAAACTTTGCTTATTTTAAACAAAATATTTGTCCAACTTTTAGTTTAGTTTGAGCTAATTAGATAAATTTTCATATTTATGATTGATTTCTTATCATATATATTGCCCTGCAGCTATACTCAATTGGTAATTGGTAATTGAAATAAAAACAAACCTTAATTAGTTTCCTACCTGTCAATTCAATGTTGACAAAAATCACAATATGAACAAATGATTATAATTCAGGGTTAAAGAAAGGCTTTACTTAAATATTATCAAATATATATATATGTATATCTTTAAATTGTGAATATATGAACTATATCTTTTACTAAGGCTTAAGACTTATAATTGTAGTATGTCTGTCGGAGATTTAGAGCTAATGATGACTTTCAATTCTGTAAAAGTTTTTTTTACTGAAGTATACAAATCAATTAACTAAACACAGTCTAAGATTTTTTTCATTGTAATCAGAATGTAATCATGATTACAGGGAATTTTGAAAAGTAATTGATTAAATTAAATTACATGTAATCAGATTATTGGCTGATTAATGATTACAATGATTACTTGAAAAATTGTAATCAATTACAGCTGATTAACGATTACAATGACAATTACCCCAAGTCTGACTTGGATCTGTAAAACTATTCAATTAGCTTACAGTTTTTCTAATGAAGAACTTCTGAATAGTATGCATGTTAAAGCCCATGATGTTAGCGCTATTTCTACCTCCTGGACCCTGTTTAATAATGCTTCTTTAGAGGAAGTCTTATCTGCAGGTTTCTGGAGAACTGAAAATTCTTTCATGTCTCATTATCTGCAGTCTTAGCTACTCAAGCTCAGAGTTTGTACTCATTTGGACCTTTCGTTTCCACACAAAGAGTTGATTTTCCTCCTGCATCTTATGGTTCAGGGGATTCAGCTTTGTGTTAGATTCTATATTTCAATCAAAATTTATGATGGTAACGTATTTATTGACATACAATTGTACATCTTTTAAGTAAAATGAGATTTTAAATACTTACCATCATAAACTAAAGGTCCCTCCCAACCTCCCCTTCATCCTCTATTTTTTTCCCTAGGGCTTCTTGCTTACTTTAGGAAATTAGAGATTAGAGATTTTAGAAATTAAATGGATAATATAATGGCATGGTTAGACGAGCACTGCTTGGTCATCCCTCTTCTCATTGGACGATATTTTTATTTGGGGTTTTCCGCCTGTCAGACTTGCGCAGATGGATGTACTCAGAATTTATGATGGTAAGTATTTAGTTAATAAACTCTCATTTTACTTTAAAAATGTACAATTCTTTAATTAGTTACAATTCTTTAGTTATTCTTTTTATTACATTGGCAAATGGATTTTTTGAAAGAACTTTATTTGAAACATATAAGGAACTATATCTTTTTTTCTACGCATTCACAATTTGTTTTGATCCGCCTTTATCGACGTCTTGACAACGCCTATTGTTGTATGACGTCAGAGAGTGAAATAACCACGTTAATTTCACATGTGAATTATCGGTTTTTATTTAACCATGTTAACAGGGAAATCAATGTCATTCATTGCATCCAATGTAATATTTTTGTAAGACTAAGCAATTGTTTATATATATAACATCATTTTGTAAGAAAGTAACAAACCGTATACATCTAAATTTCACGTCGGTTGTAATGTGAACACAGACATTTACAATGTGAACAACATAGTAGTAAATATTGGTATTTGAATAATTATTATCAATGATATCATTTTGAATACAATTGTGTCGTGTAAAATGTATTTATTTCAATAGTTTTTCATCTTTTTATTCATTTTTTATTTTATATTGTCTTATTACAGACACTGCTACACCAAACATATCAATAGCACTGTATCGTTATCTATGTCAACAGATAGTAGGATCAGAAGATCATGATAAACAAATCAGATTGATGAACGCTGCCAGGGACAATTTACATAGTAACAAGGAACAAACAATTATAACAAGTGGTAGTTTGGGAGAAGGACTTGATATGCGAGGCAGTGATTTAGATTTAATGCATTTATCAAGGAACTTAAAGGTTTATGAAAATGTAAAACCCTTCTTTATTCCGAATACAATATATTTTTCAATGGATACAGACGATGTTAAACCTGGTTATGTTCAGTTGAAACTAAATTATTGCGGATTTCGGATAGAAATTTTAAGAGACTGTATAGAACAAAATGGTAAACATTATTTATCATCGACAATCCATCGACAATCATGATTATTCAACGAAGATTCATGGACCCTGCATTTCTGACCAGTCGGAATACCTGGACTTAGCCTGCTGTTTACACTGTAACACATGGGTATCTTCAGTAGGACAGTGTATCAAAAGATCAAATAACTCATGGCCGAATTATAATGTCAAACAAAATATTATAAAACACGGCGTACTTTTAGTACCAATCGGAGTAAAGGGGTCCCCCAAGGAAGATCTAGAATGGCGAATATCTTTTTCAGTTGGTGAAAAATTTCTGATTTATACTTGTACACACACTCAATTATTGTGCTATATATATATAGGAAGATGTGGTGTGAGTGCCAATGAGACAACTCTCCATCCAAATATCTGCTCTTTTAAAAATTATGTTGAAAGATGTGATAGCTACTTTCTCCGAATGTGAAGATTTACTATGTTCTTACTTCCTAAAAACAGTTGTGTTTTGGATATCTGAAGAAATGCCACAGTCTGTTTGGAAACCTAATTACATTATTCCTTGTTTTATGCGATGTTTTAGGAGGCAAGTGTATTGTGTTGAGCACTCAATGTGCTTACATTACTTCATTCCGGAGAACAACATGTTCGAAAACAAAATTGTGGGCCGTTCTCGTGAAGTACTTTTAGAAATCCTGAATATGTTGCATAGTTATAATTGGCGATGCATCTTATTTTCTGATCAAATATCTAGTTTGGATTGATCAATTTGGAATTTCCCGAACAACCTGCATGCACTTTATGCAAAAGAAGTGGGAAAAATACTTAAATCGAAGTTATTGAGTATGTCAAATTTTGCCTTAGATTTGTTGACATCGACAATAGTCAATATTAGGATGAAGCAGACATTTTTGTGGCAGCATACTTACCAGTTTTCTATAAAAGACATACATAAATTCTACATATCAAAGTGCTTTCATTTATGTATCCAGCGTGTACCACTCATTATTAATAATAAATACCAATACAAACACTACAAATTATGTCTTAGTACTCTCTTAGATAATATCTATCATGATGCTGTTTCTGGATGGCTGATGATTGCTAATCTTTTCTACAAGACAAAACAATATAGAAAAGCCTTATACCTCGTCAGTTATTCTTTATCGAAATGTACTCCCGAAAAACTTTGCTGCTTCAAAAGTTTATCGGATAACCATTTTCAGTTGTTAAAGCTGCAAATTTTCCAGAAAAAGAGTTTGGTGTGTTTGCTGAACATATTAGCTGTGGACACAATCAAATTTGCGAGTATTCTATGTTAATACCAGATGAACTTCAAATGAACAAATTAAATAAAAAATTGGAATTTCCATCCACAGCGTATGCTTATTTCCTTAGTTTCCTTTGTTATTATCATCTCAATGATGTCAGACAATGTCAAGATTCCCTCCAAGGTTTACAACTGGTTACAAACGAAGGTTATTTAATGATAGCTCGGAAAGAAGAGGCGTATAATCTCTTAGGCGTCGCTTTACAGTTATTAGGCGATACGGAATCCGCGAGACACGCATTTTTACAATCAGTTAAATTATACCCGCACGAATTGCATAATTCTGCTGTAAAGAGACTTTTGTTAATGAACTAATTGCGACATCTGTCCTTTCAGTTGAACTTTTAAAATTGTGATATTTGTTATTTTTTATTTGCATGAAGCAGAATATGAACTTGATGGACAAACATGTCACCAAAGAATGACGAACAATATATATCATGTATAAATGTTGCTTTAATTACATTATTTTTTTAAAGTCGCTTGGAATAAACAGATATTGTTTGCTTTTTTTTCCTTTTTATTATCGTTTTTCTTTTTTGTCATGACATCTTTAGTATGTTCCAACAAGGTACGCGTCTCCTATTAAACTGTTAGATTTTTCAATGAAAAAACTTAATTGCAAAACTTTGAAAATCATCAGACTACGTTTGTAAAATCTATTTTATTTTGTATTTAAGACTAGAAGTTGCAAAAGGGGAATGTGTAAAAAATAACCAACCCGAACAAAGTGCAAAAAGATCACAAGGTCAACAATGGGTATTCCACTCAGCCAGAAGATCCGGCACTCGTCTTTAATTTTGGCTGATGTGCATTTGTCTATATGCTTATTTGTTTTTCTTTGTTTACATAAAAAAATATTTGTTTGTTGTCTTAAAATCATTAAGGTTATAATACAAATGGGACTGATATACATTTCTACCTACTACATCTGTTTGTTTTGTTTACGCATTGTTTGGATTTCGTGCGACTGTCCTACAAGTGAGAAGCATATTTACTGCTGAAATTTACCACAAGGAACTTACTTTCAATAAATCAAATTTAAACAGTAATAACTGTCATTCCCTGGATTTAGATATTTCCTTTTTAAACATGAAACTCCACACTAAAATTTTCGACAAAAGGGACGATTTTTCGTCCCCTATTGTTTATTTTCCATTTTTAGAAGGTGATGTTCCTTTGGTACCATCTTATAGTGGTTATATTTCAAAGCTCGTTCGCTATGCCCTCGTCTGTTGTGACGTTTTAGAATTTAACGAACGCATTCTATGTATTACTGGTTAATTATTAAACCAGGGATATAGTTACCATAATTTACTTAAAACCTTTAAAAAAAAATTCAATAGATATAAAGATTTGGTTTTGAAGTTTGGTTGTACCTGTAGAAAACTTATTTCAAACGAGATAGCACATCCTCATTTTTATGGAAATATGGTTAACCGCGCCCAGAAATTTAGAAATGATCCTTGTAAACTTATTGCTCCTTTAAATGAACTTATTCTAAAAGGTTGCCAATTTAACACTGTAATAAGATCATTGAATATTGTTTGTATTGGTATAAATATTGAATTTATCAGTAAATTAAAAGCAAACTAAATATTACTAGTATGTTATATACATATACACATTCATGGATCTACAATATGTCGATACCTGTAACTTTGCACTGCACAAGGTCATGTTTTTCTCTGACTGTTTATGACGTCTTGACACTTAATCAATTGGATGCTGGATGTGTACGGATTGATAATTTAGTCTTAGATGGATATACGAAGATGTGATGTGAGTGCCAATGAGACAACTCTCCATCCAAATAACAATTTAAAAAAGTAAACCATTATAAGTCAATGGTTAGATGCTTGATTTTTTTATTAGTTGTTACGTACTTTGAACTAGCTGTCAGATAACTGCGAGTACCATCAGATCTGTTCCTAGTGTCTTTTTGATGTCGCGATGTACAAATACCCGTCCACGTCCACTTGTATTTGTGTCCATCTGATGAGTTCAGCCTTTTTCAACTGATTATTATAGTTAGTTCTTATGTTGTTCTGTTATTCCACTGTCCCAGGTTAGGAGAGGGTTGGGATCCCGCTAACAGGTTTACCCCCCCTCCACACACACATTTTGTATGTATGTGCCTGTCCAAAGTCAGCAGCCTGTAATTCAGTGGTTGTCATTTGTTTTTTTGTTACATATTTGTTTTATGTTCATTTTTTTATATAAATGAGGCCGTTTTCTCTTTTGAATTGTTTCACCTTGTTATTTCGGGGCCTTTTATATTTGACTATGCAGTATGGGCTTTGGTCATTGTTGAAGGCAGTATGTTGACCATTTTCGGTCTTGTGGACGGGTGTCTCATTGGCAGTCATACCACATCTTCTTTTTTTTATTTTTATATCTTTATAAGATTTTATTGGGATTTAATTTCGTGGTTTTCAGTAAATATGAGTGGTGTTATATGTATGTTAAATTTTCAGGGAGGTTTTAATTTCGTGGATATATTCTTTGCACGAAATAAACGAAATTAAATGCTCCATGAAAATTTCTGCTTTTACAGTATATACACCATAGGGTATAAAGTTTTTGATTTCATTACTGTGATTTAAAAGTAAATTCACAAAAATACTGACGTCAGAGGAAAATTCAAAACGGAAAGTCCCTAATATCAAATGGCAAAATCAAAGGATAAAACACAGCAAACGAACAAACAACAACTGTCATATTCCTGACTTGGTATAGACATTTTCAAATGTAGAAAATGGTAGATTGAACTTGTTTTTATAGCGCTAAACCTCTCACTTATTTTACATATATAAAATTTAAAAAAAACCACATTCCTTGTTTCGCGTATTGTGCGTCAGAAAATGTAAACGTCACATGCAAGAAATGATGTCGTACAATGTCTATTCAAAACAATTCTAATCTCATGGAGAATGGTGGTATGCAGGGTTATAAAATCAAAAGTTATGTCAGAAATAACTTCAATAACCGAAATTAAATTTTATCAAGTAGTTCTTAAGAATTCTTAAGAATACATAAATCGTTAATACTACTACGCAAATGGAATAATTTTAACGATTTTCGTTCAAAGTATTATCAAATTTATAATAGTACAATAACATAATGACGGGATATTTAAAAGTACAGAGTCACGTTATAAGAAACAAGAACCTCACAAAGTCTCATATGCAAAACACACCAGAAAAATGAAAGACATTACAAACACATTGACGGGATGTATAAGTACCGAGCCACGTCAAATGGATATCACACCAAACAGATCCAACAGTAAAAGTTATATTAATAACTGAACAAAGACAAATAAAAGAACTACATTACACGTGATTGAGATTATAAACAACGTTAGTACGCAAAATCTATACATCAAGATCATCATATATTATATGTGAAGTTTATACGGAATAGTTATCAACAAGGTCTTGGTACCTTCCGATTAACTTTTAAAAAAATGGATGAGACGTACCTTGACATACCCCTGGTTCATCTACTTTCTGCTTAAACGTGGTGAAGTTTTTCACAGTCTTAGTAGGAGCTCCAAGCATAATGCTCTTCAATTAGTACATTGTCAATTGTTTTTTGTAACGTGTGTCATTGAAATCTTAATAGCGATTAACTTTTTCTATCTAGATTTATAGTTATGTGTAATGGTGTGATGTTACAACAATGTCAAATGTAAAATACGTTAAACAAATACTAGTGAACTGCTAACGAAACCTTTTGCTAGAATAAGAGTTTAACAGAAAAGAAACTAATCACACCTTAATTCAACCCTGTGGTGATACAGCAGTTCTTTCATATTTGTTCGTATCTTTTATATTCATAACATTTATAATGACTCACAGATAACATAACATATTTGTAAATAAAAAGTTGGTTTTTTTTTAAGGTAGAATTCGCCAATAAAGGTTTAGTTGCTGTAAATATTAGCAATATTTTCCATCAAAAATCTGTACAAAAAACTATACCTGATTATTTCAAAAATAAAGCTACACCTGTTATTTCTTATACTTACACCAAGTCTATTGCATCCAAGATTTTCAACCAAAAGAGAGTTTTAGAGGCTTTTAACCTCAAAGAAACAAAATCCAAGCCTCTGGATTGCTCATGTGCATCATCACAATACAATTACAGTCCAGCTGGTCATATTATTACTGGTGACTTTGGCATCGTTACCAATGAACAACTAAGAGAGTTGTTAGCCAAGGGACCAAAATATAGAATCCCCCAGCCCATCAACTGGTAAAAGAATTTCAAGTTACTGATGGATGCAGTTGGAAATGGGTAAAGTGCGAACCAGACGAACCAGAACTGGACACTTTGTCTGAATGGACCAAAGCTATTCGATCATGCATTCAGAGGCGCATACAAAAACTACGATGTAATATGAGTATACTATATAGAGTTTCTAACCCTTTCAAGAATCCGGAGGTTGTGGATGCTTTACCCTCTTTGCATGACAATTATGTCGTTGTTCTAGCAGATAAAGCCTCCAATAATATTGTCTTCATATGTAAAAAAAACATTATTTGCAACGTCTCACTACAGAGCCTGGAACTACACAGCTACTTTAGCATAGGTACTATTTCTGTACTAAAAGTATGTAGTATTTGAAATTTACTTTTAATATTTAGTACTATTTTTTTACTTTAAAATTATTATATTATTGTAATATTTAGGTACTTGTATTTTAAAGTACTTGATTTGTACTAAATATTTTGGTACAGAAATAATACAATATTCCATG
Organism: Mytilus trossulus; assembly: GCF_036588685.1. NCBI lineage: Eukaryota > Metazoa > Mollusca > Bivalvia > Mytilida > Mytilidae > Mytilus > Mytilus trossulus. Next base: position 25,278 of record NW_026963319.1, read on the forward strand.
TTTGAAATCATAATTTTAAGAGATTCGAAATAGAAAAACTTTCAAAATGCTGAAAATGTATCGGTAGTAATCAAAAATCTGTAGTACCTAAATTTCAAGTAAAAATTAATTACTGTAAAAGACAGGTACCTAAATATTACAATAATTCTAAAGTAACAAAACAGTACTGAATATTAAAAGTAAATTTCAAGTACTACAGATGTTTAGTACAGAAATAGTACCTATGCAAAAGTCGCTGTGTACTGGTAACGCTACATATTCTTTAACATCATTTACCAAGGACGAAATTTTACAAAATCATAAAACTGTCCTTCTTTCTTTTGGTATCAAAATCAAAGAAAACGAAGAAAACTTGCCTTCATAGTACTGGATACCTAAATTACACCTAACTCCATATAAAGAACTATACATAGCTGGTTTATTTTAAAAAAATGTTCGACTAAACATCTTTCTAAAGTAATGTCTACTATTCTTTCTACAGTTAAAGATGGGCTTCAAAAATATTGTGAGGAGATATATTCTACCAGTGGTGTTAACCAGATGTAAATTCTCAAAAAATCGAAAGATCTACTGCTCAACCTTCGATCACAATCTTTGCAATTTTGCAGCAACATAAAAACTTTTGATTTTTCTACGCTATATACTACTATTCCCCATGCTCAGTTGAAAGATCGACTTCACCATCTCATAAAACAGAGCTTTTTCTATAAAAATGGGAATCGTAGATACACATTCCTTGTTTTTGGCTTACAATAATTCATATTTTGTGAAGAATCACACTGAATCTTCCAGAAAATATACTGAATGTGATATTATCAAAATGCTGGACTTTTTGATCGACAATATATTTGTTGAAAGCGAATTTGGAGGATTTATATTTCAACAGACAGTCGGTATTCCAATGGGTACTAATTGTGGTACCCTGCTGGCTGATTTGTTTTTGTACTCGTATGAAGCAGAATTCATTCAGAACCTTCTAAAAGACAAAAAGAAAAAGCACCTTGCGAAATTCTTTAATTTTACTTTCCGATATATTGATGATGTTCTATCATTGAATAACCCGTAGTTCAGCCAATACTTACATCTCATATATCCCAGTGAACTTGAAATTAAGGATACTACTGATGCTAGAAGGACTGCTTCATACCTTGATCTTTTCCTAAATATTGACGTAGATGGACGACTTCATACGAAAATCTATGATAAACGGGACGATTTCAACGTCCCAATTATCAATTTCCCATTTCTCAGCAGTAACATACCCTCTGCCCCTTCGTATGGCGTTTACATATCACAATTGATACGTTATTCTCGTGCTTGTTCACACTATACGGACTTCATATACAGGAGTTATGAGGAGGACAGATTAAAATTGACACTCCGTATATTTTATTGACACCATCACGAATTGGTGGATACATACGATGTGTCTTTGACCAAACTAGCTACGGACATTTTTACCACATGGTAGATTGTGGTTTGTCATGATGTCGTCTAACCTTTTAATTACCAAACGTGACTTATTCCCGATTGTATAAAAAAGAAGAGGTGGTATGATTGCCAATGAGACAACTATCCACAAAAGACCAAAATGACACAAACATTAACAATTATAGGTCACCGTACGGCCTTCAACAATGAGCAAAGCCCATACCGCATAGTCAGCTATAAAAGGCCCCGATAAGATAAAGACAAATGCCTCATTTATGTAAAAAAAAAATGAACGCAAACAAATATGTAACACATAAACAAACGACAACCACTGAATTACAGGCTCCTGACTTGGGACAGGCACATACATAAATAATGTGGCGGGGTTAAACATGTTAGCGGGATCCCAACATTCCCCCTAACCTGTGACTGTTTTGCAGAGTGTGAATTCGCATTACTCTAAGACGTGTTACGGTACTTGTTTATCCCAAATTCATGTATTTAGTTTAAAATGTTTAATATTATATTTGTAATTCTCATCGGATTTTGTCAAATGTGTTGACGTCTTTTATAATATATTTATGTGTTATGGTAAAGATAATTAATCACCGCCTTCATTTATTATATTAGATTTTGTTCAACGTAATCAGTACGATATTTTGCGTTTGAAGTTAAATTCAAAACAAACTGGACATAGCTTTATAATATAGTTAATTGCTACCTTAGTTTGCTATTAATAAGTATTGAAATGTGCATTGTTATGAAATACAATATCAGTATTTAGTTCAAATATAATCTTAAATCAATCCGAATTCTATCTGATTCATTTCAATGTGACGTCATTTTTCATTTTTTGATGATCTGTTTTACAAATTTTTTGGTAATTTTTTACAATTTTAAATACGAATTGGAAATACAAATTTAACTTTGCACTAAAACATGAACACGGAAGAAAAATAAATTGTTTCTGAGTAGGGAATGTTTAACACACTATATTGTTTATAAAACTACAAATACAATTTCCGTTGAAGAGTAAACAACAGTTAGCCCTGTGTTTTGATAATGTATTACTATCTAACTTTTCTGATATATATTTTCTTATTTCTTTTTGATTCATGTTTATTGACGAAATTAATTCGTAAATACTGAAAGAAAATATTAATTTCAATGCTTAACTCGTTAATAAAACTGGAGTTGAAAACTGATTATGTTGCATGCCCATGAATATCATTAAAACCTTAGTAACGTCATTGGGATTATAACATAATGTTGACTACTGTTCTCCTGTTTTTTAAATTTTAACTTATAATGTCTGTTCGTATTGATCATACATCGTTGTTCATATAATGGAATTTTATACAATTGTCATATAAGTGAGAGGTTAAGCTAGCTTTAAAAACCATGTTGAATCCACCATCTTCTTCATACGAAAATTCCTGTGTCAATTATTATCAAAGGTACCAGGATTATAATTTAGTACGCAAGACGAGCATTTCCTCCGCATAAGACTCATCAGTGACGTTCATATCAAAATATTTATAAAGCCAAACAAGTACAAAACTGAAGAGCATTGAGGATCCAAAAAATTCCAAAAAGTTGTGCCAAATAAGTAAAATACATTACTGTAACAGTTGTTTTCTATTCGTTTGATGTGTTTGGGCGTTTGAATTTGCCATTTCATTAGCGATTTTCTAGTTGGAATTTTACTAGGAGTGCAGTATTTTTTTGAATTTTATTCAATCATAACTCCTGCAAGGTACATTAATTTTACTTAACATTGTGAACATTTGTTTTTAATGTTTTCTGTAGATTTTTCCATAAAAAAAATTTGATTTTAGAAGTAATAAAAAAGATCGAAACATATATTTAAATGATGGTGTTACTACGTAGCACTTAACATCTAACTCGCCATCTCAATTGACTTGAAGCTTTGTGTAGCAGTAAAAAAGCCAAGCATATACCACGTAGGAAAATAATGTTTTATCTTTCATTTTTGGTAATCCCACAGGTCATCAACATACTCCGTTATGCTCCGTTTAAAGTTTATTAAATCCTACTGGCAAACTACCGTGATCTTTTATTTCTTATAATATTTCTGACTGTAAGATATACCTTTAAATATAAAAAAGGGAGATGTTGTGTAATTGCCAACGAGACAAGACATCACAAGTATACATTCTTCTCTTACATTCAGTTGTTTTTATACATAACACTATTTGTTTTCTAAAATGTAACATATCGCAAACATATACAATTCAAGTTGGTTGTCGAGTGAACAAAAAGATATATATTGTGAAGAGCATGATGGTCAGCATTGTTATGCGAATGCATTTATTAATGTTTACATTTTTAACAAAGTTTAATCTGTGGGTCATGTAAAATGTATTTAATTTAATAGTTTATATAAAAAGAAGATGTGGTATAATTGCCAATGAGACAACTGTCTACAAGAGAACTGTACACAAATAAACCTTTTTATTCACATTTTTATTCTATTTTTTTATTATTTCAGACAATAGTACTGTAACACCAATCATATCAGTATCACTTTATTGTTTACCACAATTTTATCTGTATTTCATGTGACATGTGTTTACTTTAATTATAGTAAAATAAGAATCTTTTTATTCACATTTGTTTTCTTATTACAGACACTGTAATATCAAACATATCAATGGCAATGTGTCATTATCTGTGTCAACATATAGTAGGATCAGAAGATCATGTTAAACAAATCAGAATGATGAACGATGTCAAGGACCGTTTAAACAGTTACGAGAAGCACACAATTATAACAAGTGGAAGTTTTGGGGAAGGACTTGATATGCGAGGCAGTGATTTAGATGTAATGTATGTATCAAAAACCTTAGAGGTTTATGAAGATGTTAAAGCCTTCGTTAACCCAAATATAACATATTTTACAATGGCAAGAGATGATGTTAAACCTGGTTATGCTCAGTTGAAACTAAATTAAAGCAGAGTTCGGAGTATTTTAAACCAATGTGAAGAACAAAATGGTAAACATTATCTTTCGAGTACATTACATAAAAATTACTTTAAAAAAGGTTTTAATAATCTGGATTCGATTCATGGACCCTGTATATCCGACCCGGCAGGATATTTGGACTAAGCTTGTTGCTTACATTGTAACACGTGGGTGTCTCCTGCAGGACAGTGGACCACGAGATCGAATAACTCATGGCCGAGTCATAATGTCAAACAAAGTATTTTAAAACACGGAGTACTTTTTGTACCGATCGGAGTTAAGGGATCACCAAAAGAAGATCTAGAATGGTGGATATCTTTTTCAGTTGGTGAAAAATTGCTAATTAATACCTTTACACATACTCAATTACTGTGTTATGCTCTCTTAAAAATGATATTCAAAGATGTAATAGCTACTTTCTCCGAATGTGAAAGTTTAATGTGTTCTATTGTGTTCTGGATATCTGAAGAACTGCCACAGTTCGTATGGAAACCTGATTATATTATTCCTTGTTTTATGCGATGTTTCAGCAGGCTGGTTTATTGTGTTGAGCACTCAGTATGCTTACATTACTTCATTCCAGAGAACAACATGTTCGAGAACAAAATTGTGGGCCGTGCTCGTGAAGTACTTTTAGAAAAATTATAAATGTTGCAAAGTTATAATTGGCGATGCATTTATTTTCGAATCAAATATCATATCAATTAACTTATCAATTTGGAATTTGGCAATTGAACCACAAGCACTATATTCAAATGACGTAGAAAAAATACTAACATCAGAATTATGCGTGGCAAATATAAATGGTACTTAATGTTAATTCGGTTGAACTTCTGACATTTGTGATTTTGTTTTTTGTCTATGAAGCAGAGTATGAAACTAGATGGAGCAACATGTCACTACAGAATGACAAGCAATACATAGCATATATAAAAATTGATTTAGTTACATTATGTTCCTTGGTGAAAGTCGCTTTGAATAAACAAATATTATTTGTGGTTTTTTTTTTGGTTTTTTTTCAGTTTTGTTGTTGTTTTTCAATTTTGTCAAGGCATTGTCAGGATATTCCGACAGGGTTTCGTCTCTTGATATGCATGCAAAGATGAAGCTGTTAAATTCTGCAATGAAAACAAACTCAATTGTAAAGCTTGGAAAATCAGACGACATTTGTTAATACTGTTTTTTGATTGCTAGATTAGCCATAAAATTCGGGGAATGCGTCAAAAGAGACAACAATCCGACCAAAGAGCAAACACAACACAAGGTCATCAATGGGTGTTCCAATCACGCAGAAAATCCCACACCCGTCTTCCATTCCGATACATGACAGTTAAATCGGGTTAGCTCTCAACAGAACAATTAACTGACTGAGTTACTTATCAACAGCCCATTGATCAAATTTCTTACAATTGTAGTTCAAAGGGAAATGAGTCCTCGAATATCTGAATTCCGCCATTGATTGTCATTTAATAAATGTTTTATTCCTGGTATCATTAGTGTTTAGATAATTTTTTTATAAAGAAAGTCAATTAAACATTGCTGATGAATCAAACAACCTTGTCCTAGCAACTAGTCACGTGATGTTGTTATACGATAGTAATCGACTATATGATACACAGTGAACAAGTGTCCTAGCAATTAGTAACGTGATGTTGTTATACTATAGTTATCAATTATATGATACACAGTGACCAATTGTCCTAGCAGTTTGTCACGTGATGTTGTTATATTATAGTTGTCGATCATATGATACACAGTTAACAATTGTGCTAGCAATTAGTAACTTGATGTTGTTATACTATAGTTATCCATTATATGATACACAGTGAACAATTGTCCTAGCAGTTTGTCACGTGATGTTGTTATATTATAGTTATCGATCATATGATACACAGTTAACAATTGTGCTAGCAGTTTGTCACGTGATGTTGTTATACTATAGTTATCCATTATATGATACACAGTGAACAATTGCTCTAGCAATTAGTAACTTGATGTTGTTCTACTATAGTTAACATTATATGATACACAATGAATAATTGTCCTATCAATTAGTTACGTGATAGTGTTATACTATAGTAATCGATAATATGATACACAATGAACAATTGTCCTAACAATTAGTCACGTGATGTTGTTATACAATACTTTTCGATTATAGGACAGACAGTAAACAATTGTCCTAGCAGTTAGTCACGTGATGTTGTTAAACAATACTTATCGATTATAGTAAACTTAATGTTCAGCGAAAAGGAAACGAAAGCATATTTAAGTGGATACATATTTTGCACTTAACCCACAACAGGCTAACAAGATGGAAAGTACATGTAAACAATAACTTTTATTTATATATTTTAACAAATCATCATGTATCAAAGGCAACATTCGATTCATCTTTTTTATATTGTTGGCAGGTACAGCCCGTAACAGAGAAGTGATCGAATTGATGTTTCTTTACCGTCAAAATTAGCTACGTTATCGACAAACTTAATTGAGTAGTGACCGAACTATTGGTACTTTAACGTTAAAAAGATTGACAATGCTGACTAACTTTCATGTAACGATAATCAAGTTTAGTACCGATAATATTGAAAATAATTCTAATAATATGAAACAAAATATGTCCTTGCACCATTTCGATTGGGCGAAACGTAGTCATTTCTTTAGTCAGAACAGAAAAAAAAAGATGTATGGAAGGACGTCTTGATAGTATTATTTCCTTTACAATTTTACCCAAAACTAAAAGAAATATAGTGATGAACAATTAAAAAGGTGTTTGATAGGAATGAAGTCCTTTATTTTTTCGGACTACAATGTGTACCGTATGTGTGATGGATTTGAATGTAATCAATAACTTTGAAATGTTTTCTCAAATGTATGCACAAAAGGGACTGGTATTTGTACTTCTGCTAGAATATGTCTTCGTCCGTTTCACATGCCAAACTTTTTTCTAGTACAGTTTAAACAGGAAAATTTTGTAGAGATTTTTTTTTTATATGACAAAATAACGAGCAAAACTATTTCTTGCAATGGCACACACAGAGAATAATTTGTTTAGTAAAAATCAGTAAAAAAAAATTCTTCAAAATATACCATGGCCAGGACCCGACAGTTTTTAGCAGTGTACAAATGAAAATCGTCCGGAAAACTCCGCTTGCTGTCATTTTGAGGGATCATGCAACATTTCACCTATTACCCATAAACAACATAGGTTCGCAATTACTAAAAAAGTTCTAAAAGATAATTTCAAATCAGAGTAAACATATTAACTTCCTTATATAAGTCGAATTTGTCTAAAGGTTACACAAAGCTGGTTCCTCAAACGTTTGTATCGGGGAAAACATTTTTCTTTGACTTTTTTAGCATGTAGGGGAAACGGAATATATCACATATAATATTCCGTATTTCTGACTTTTTTGTTCGATAACGTAAATTATACGACTTTTTTATGACTACGTGAACTTGTGCCATTTAATTTTGCTGGTCTTTAGGAAGACAATTTACAATTGTCTGTTGTCTTGATTGTTGGAACGATTAGTGGTATCTAACAATATTTATGAAAACTTTCTGAGAATTATGAATATTTCTTCTCTGTCAGATATGGATCATTACCAATGATAAAATGAAATGCCGTACATCACATCTTATAGAGGTTTAATATTCAAATATTCGTCAATAACTTAAGATTTAGAGCAATTTTGTCTTCAACATTTCAAATGTTAAAGGGTACATTTATATATTTTTACTTCGATTTGAAGGAAATTTATTTAAGTTTTTTTCTGCGACAAAGTACAAGCATGTCGGTATTGCAACAATGTATGATTGGGATAATCCCGGGGACATAATAAACAGTTAGGTATGAAAAAAAAAGATATGGGGTATTCTGTATTAGACGAAAGAAAAACTATTACAGTGTTTAATCCCATACATATTCAGAGTGCATCCAGTATATAATATCTACATTGAGAAACATTATTTTTACCGTTAAAATGAAAATGCCAATGACAGAGGTTGATTATAAAAAATGTTTTACTGTGTTAAAAAAACTTCGACTTAAACAATGAAATCTTACACGTTGGACATGAAATATTTTGTCGATGAAGAACATTAAATTATGTCACTTCTGAAATAAGTTTGTCGATAACGTAACTTATTTTGACGGTAGAGAAACGCGAATTCGATCACTACTCTGTTACGGGCTGTATGTCTGCTGTAACCATAACTTTTAATGTCGACAAACATTTTACAGATTTGAATAAATAAAACAATGTTTAATGGTATAGAAAAAGGGAACTAGCAATAAAAGATGTGTTCGTTTTCAGTGAACCGTGAAAAAGGGGGTCACAATTGTAATTTGGAATAAAAATTAAAAAGTCCGCAAAAAATTGAAACGTTTGTAAAAAGTTTTAAGTTGATGTGACCGCTTCTACCTCAATCAAATAAACTTTAAGGTAAGAATAAACTTAATTCTTTTATCGCTAAGCGGTTAAATTATCAAGTTGTGATTGGATTAACGCCATCACGTTGTGATCCCCTATGAATCCATAGGGGGTAAGTAAATTTCATAGGGTGTTCATGACGTAACATCTACTGTAAATGGTAACGTCATCTGCTAATTCACTAGCAATTTAACGAAAAAGTTTACTAGAAGTTACGCTGATCTGAATTGTAAATCTATAAATGTCGTCTAAGGATTAGAGTGCAACCTTTGTGGATTGGTTTACGTCGGTAACACGAAAGGAATACTAAACAAACATATGTGCGGCTATAGATCAGATATCAACCTCAATTCAAACAACATTCTGTACCAGTATTTTAATCAGCCTGATCATTCCATCTTTTCTATGACAGTTCGTATTATCGAAAAGAATATACAGAAGACTAACAATCATCAACTTGAAACGTCTCTCCGTACACGAAAAGAGGACTACTGGATTCGACAATTGGGAACTGCGACACCATATGGTTGCAATGACAAAATTGATGGTAAAGGTATTCCATCTAGTCCTTCCTGTAGCTCGGTGAATGAGATGAATATTTTCAACTCTACTCCTCGACGTAGACGCAGTCATTGTCATCGTCATTATACACACTATTTTGCACGATGTCTCTATTAATTATTTGCTGCCATTTATACAAAAGCCGTTAGGTATTCATCACATTCGCACGAATTTTTATTCATTACCCATTTTAAAACTTCATTTTCTGTTCAATTTATGTTTGGAAACCACTGTTACTACAACTATTTACAAGCCCTCATATAATCATTACAAACGTACAGCTATCATTTCGGATATTGCAAGTCACAGACTTTTCAAACCAGTTCTCGTTCGAAAATATGAAAAAAAGAAAAGGTCTTTTCTTAACTTTCTTTGCCAACAAAAGTCTCGATGGTGTCAACTTAGGCAATATCCGTCATCATAAATTAGTTCAGTCGGATATACCTCCTTGTTTTAAAGATCAGATTGTACCAACCTTTTCTTATGCCTATACCAAACCAATTGCAACTCAAATGTTCAATTACAAACAATGTTTTGCAGGATCTCAAAATTGACGACTTCTACTCTAAACCTCCTGATTGCACCTGTGCTAGTTCTCAATTCACATTTAATCCGTCTGGCCACGTTATTACCGGAGACCTCAACATTGTCAATAACACTTCCCTAAGAAATTTGTTTTCCAAAGGTCCGAAATATTGTGAGCCTAAATCCATCAATTTGAAATACAACTTCAAAACACTAATGGATTCAGTCGGGGACTATGCAAGACAACGGGCTAAACACAAGAAAGAAGACGTATATACTCTTTCCAAATGGATTAAGGCTGTAAGGTCGTTTATGAAACGAATTGAGAAACTAAATGGGTCTATCAATACCCACGCTACGTAAATTTTTAAAGACACTAATGTTGCTAAGCACTTGTCCTACCTCCATGACAAATATGTTGTGCCCGCAGATAAAGCCAAAAACAACATCGTGTTTGTGTGTAAATATCATTACATACACTGCTTGATAAATTAATTGGGTATTGACAATTCACTTGGAAACTCAACATATTCCCTCACGAAACTTACCAAAGAAAAAATCCTGGATAAACATAGGTCTGTTCTATGTTCCTTTGGGATTTCAACCAAATATGAAAAATCGGATCTTCCATCACTGTATTGGATACCTAAACTACATAAGAGTCCGTACAAACAACGGTATATTGCTGGGTCTTCTAAGTGCTCCACGAAACTCCTTTCTAAATTATTAACATATATTTTATCAGCAATCAAAGCCAGGCTCCAAAGTTATTGTGAAACTTAGGCGGAGGCATTTGTGATTATTTCATTTGATTCTGATTATCCAAGATATTTCCTACTTAAGGGGGTTCGCGGGTATAAATCATTTTTTTTAATATAGGATTGGGCTATATTTTACTATAAATGAACTTTATTATATACTTAATAGAAAAGTCAAATAAAAAAATGGGGTCACCGTTCATTTAAGCTCACAATCTGCCTCCAAAAGAAACATTCATTTTTGTTATTGACCCTTTTTTCTGGTTAATTGGAGAAATAGAGGTAATGTCGAAATAAAATAAGAACTAAATTACAGAAATAGCTTAAATTTTACAATTATTAAGTTTATGTATGGCTTATTTGAAAACTTAAAAAATATAGGTCACTGATGAGTTAAAAAAAAGATATTTCAATTTTAATGCTCAAAAATGCCATTTTTGCACTAAAGGGAGATCATTTGGAGTCTTTCCAATGATATAAACATTTTAAAAGTCATCTGTGGCCAAACCGAATCGATTTGTTTGGGTGATTTTTGTACCATATCATAAGGTAATAACTAATAGTGTAATAAATAAAATGTGTGATGAAAACACAAATGTTTATTCTTTTTTTGCTGAATTTTTTGTACCCGCGAGCCTCCTTATATGTATAGTTATTTGTAATATTGTGCTGTTACAACAATATATACTGTATAAGTATTGTGCATAAACATTTATATAGTATCAAAAAGTAAAATACCGAACTCCAAGGAAAATCAAATTTTAACAGGAAAACAATTCACACATTAATTCGACCCGGTGCTGGTAATATTGTATTCACAAAGTTTATAATGACTCAAACATAGCATAACGTGTGTGTAAATAATTGTTTTCATCGGAAATGAAACTAAAGTAGATTTTTTAAGTAGATACATATCTCGCACTAAAACCACAACAGGCTAAGAAGATGGAAGGTAATAACTTTTATTTCTATATTTTTACAAATCCTTATTTGTCAATGGTATCATTCGATTTATCTATGTGTTATTACGCTGATCTTTGTCTTCTTATATAGGAAATCAGTATTTGCATGGTGCACAATTTTGTTCGATTTGGAGAAATTTGTAAAATATAACTACACAATTTGAAGCACCTTTAGTATTTCAGTTTATAGTAATTACACACTTATCTTTACTGTCAGGTAGATCATCGGTATATATTTCTTGAGATAGATTGTTCTTGTACTTTGGCAAAATGAAGATTTTACTATGCTCTTTTCAAACATAATAAAAAGTATGGGTCACCGTGCTATTTTTTTTTAGCTATGAGTCGTTAAAAATTGTCTGAATCTGGTTAGATTTTTCTTGAAAAAACACATATGTGTGCATAAAAAGAAATCTTTTATATATAATTTTTTTTTAAATTGTGAGGAGATAGTTTTTTAATGTTTTAAAAATATAAAAAAGGAAAAATGGTGTCATCGAACTTGTTTTCCTGCTATAAGTAAAAATTGAAATTTCCCTATCAGTCCAAAATATTTTTTAACTAAAATGAATTGTCTCCCCTTTAATGGCTTAGTTCAAAAAATAATTCTAAAAATCCAAATTTGATATTTGTTTGAATATTGTGAATAATACAACAAAATACTAAGTTTTCCTTATATAAATTTAACAGTTAAACCAAAAAATACAAATCTATCTCCAATTTAGCAGATTTAGGTAAATACATAGACCGATTGTGTACTGCGATTATAAAATCCAAGATTGCGACATACCATGAATCAACCTTAATATAGAAATTCATTCTGTTCATGGTGCACGATTCTGGTCGGTTTGGAGTAATTTGTAAAATGTTACTACACAATTTGAAGAATCTTTAGAATTTTAGTATATAGTAAATAGGTTCATCATTTCAAGATTAACAACGGTTTATTCAGGAATCAAGTGTTCTCTGAATAAAGCTGAAAGGTAGCAAGACACTGCATCAAGTTAGCCATACACTCATTTGATAAAGCAAATAGCGATGCGGAAATAAAAAGTGAACTTTACACTAAAACAAAACACGGGAGAAACTAAATGATCAGTATTTTTTTGTCTGCGTATAGAATACTTAACATAATCTAATTCATTTTCAATGTTTCTCTCTCACCCCCACCCCCTTTTTTATTTCTTAGTTGTTTGCCTACAAATACATATATATAAACCCAATATCTCAATGTCAAAGATCTAGATACCATTTTTATTATTGTTACATACATATGTATTTCAAACTTCTTAACTTGATGGTCAGGTCAACAATTGTTCTAGTTTATACACAGTTTACTAATATAACCACACCAATGGCATCTTTTTTTTTTTTCGCTGATTTTTTTTTTTTATAAAATTATACATTGTTATATGGGAAATGAGTCTGTCCATGGTGCACGATATTGGCCGGTTTGGAGTATTTCTAAAAAGTTGCCAGACGATTCTTGAAATTTGTTTACACTCAACCGAATTATTTGACAAATATCCCTTGTAAGCATGATATATTTGTATATAATTAGTTATTTTAGTTGATTTTTTTTTATACTTTAGCATGCATGTCGAAAAGCTATTGACCGGATTTCTCAAATAATATCAACGTCGACAATGAAACGAAATCAAGAGAAAGGGACAGTAAAGACAGGTGTTATAATTATCCTTTATAATGTTCCCTTCAGAAAATTGTAATAGGACGGAAATAAATATATCCCTTATAAGAATCGAAAAAAGTTTGATACAATATATCTCACTGTTCCTTTGTAATTGGTGTTCCTGAAACTGGAAAGAGTTAAACACAATTCCTCTCGCTGTTCTTTTGTACGTGGTGTTCCAAAAATCGGAAGAAGTTCGATACAATTCTTCTCACTTATCTTCGTATTTGGCGTTACTTGAATCAGAGGGAGTTTAATACCAGTTATCACAACAATGTTCCTTTGTATTTTATGTTTTGGTATCAGAAGCAGTTCGATACAATTCCTTCTACAGTTCAATTCCGCATGCTTTCAGTTTTTATTTGATGTTCCTGTCAATGAGTAAATTCTGTATCAAAACGAGGCAGATTATTCGCTTTAAAGAACTAAAATATCATTTTCTTAAAATAAAAGAATATGTTTAAATATCAAATTAAAACAATGAAATAGGTATCATTATTATCTGAAGATATATAATAGATGACAGTAAACTTAGGTGAACACTCAATTGATCAATAAACTGGCCGAGTAACTTATCAATCGACCATTTATCAAACCATTACAATTATTGTTCAACGGGAAATGAGTCCTCGAATATCTGAATGACGCCCTTGGTTGTCATGTGATAAATGTTTTATTTCCTTGTATTTATGATTTCACAAGGAAACCGAAAGAAAATAAATTCATCATTGTCGATAAATCAAACAAACAACATTTGAATTAAAGGGATTTAATATTAAACACATTTATGCATACAGTTTGATATGTGTGTAGAATTACAAAAATACTGACCTCCAAGACAAAATCAAAACGGAAAGTGTTAAGGAAGCTGGCTTGTCCTGTTTTGAATTTTTTGTCAGATTTTCGGAATCCTCTGGTTTTATCCATTTCAATGCCTTGAAAAAATTTGCCCAGTAACCCCCATTTTTCTTTGTGTAAATCTTTTACATGTATAATGATAAGCCATCTGTTAAAGTCTTATAAAATTTTGATTACTTTTTAACAGTTTTTGAAAACTTCAACTTGTCAATGATAAATCTATGAAAAGTCAAGAGAGAATATTTTCCCGCCAAAATTTCAATTGCGAATATCTCATAAACAAGCATGGTGACCTATATATTTATTTTGCTCATTAATCCCCTATCAATATGAACTAGTGTTTTGAAAAGTTAGTTACTTTGAAACTGAGAAGCGAACTTCCTTAAGCAAATAGCAAAATTAAAACCTCAAACACATCAATTGAATTGAAAACAACTGTCAAATGTATTTCCTTAAATCATGTTAGTAGTAAAATAATGTTTTGTTATTCACAGTTTTCAATTGAAGATTTCTCATTACAGACACTGTTACACCAAACATATCAATATCACTGTATCGTTATATGTGTCAACATATAGTAGGTTCAGAAGATCATGTTAAACAAATCAGATTGATGAACGCTGTCAGGGACGATATATCAAATAGCGAGAGAGGAATATTTATAACAAGTGGAAGCGTTGGGGAAGGACTGAATATGAGAGGCAGTGATTTTGATCTAATGCTGGTTTCAAGAACCTTAGAGGTTTATGAAGATGTAAAACTCCAGTTTAATCCTAAAATAACATTTTTTTCAATGGAAACAGACGACGTTAAACCTGGTTATACTCAGCTAAAAATAGAATATAGCAGACGACAGAGTATTTTAAAACAATGCGAAGAACAAAATGGTAAACTATATTTTTCGAGTTTATTATATAAACAACTGTTCTTATTCAAAGAACATCGTAATTTAGGTTCGATTCATGGACCCTGTATATCTGACCCGGGAGGACATTATGACCATGCTTATTGTTTACACTGTAAAACGTGGGTATCTCTTGCAGAACAGTGGATCACTCGATCAAATAATGCATGGCCGAGTTATAATGTCAAACAAAGTATCGTAAAACACGGAGTACTTCTTGTACCGATCGGAGTACAGGCATCCCCAAAGGAAGATCTAGAATGGCGAATATCTTTTTCAGTTGGTGAAAAATTTCTAATCAATACCTTTACACACACTCAACTACTGTGCTATGCTCTCTTAAAAATTATTTTAAAAGATGTAATAGCTACTTTCTCCGAATGTAAAGATTTACTCTGTTCTTACTTCCTGAAAACAATTGTGTTCTGGATATCTGAAGAACTGCCACAATCCGTATGGAAACCTGCTTATATTATTCCTTGTTTTATGCGATGTTTTAACAGGCTGGTTTATTGTGTTGAACACTCCGTTTGCCCACATTACTTCATTCCAGAGAACAATATGTTCGAGAACAAAATTGTGGGCCGTGCTCGTGAAGTACTTTTAGAAAATTTATATATGTTGCAAAGTTATAATTGGCGATGCATCTTATTTTCAGATCAAATATCTAACTGTGATTTATTTATTTGCAATTTCCCCATTGAACCACATGCCCTATATGCAAAAGAAATAGAAAGAATACTTTCATCCAGTTTATGGTATAAGGCAGATATTACCCTGATATATACGCCATCGAAAATAATCAATATGAGGATGAAGCAGACATATTTGTGTCAGCAGTCTTCCGGATCTTCTATTAAAGACGTATGTAAATTCTACGTGTCAAGGTGGAGTCACCTTCATGCCCAATATGTGCCACTTATTAGTACATTTAGTAATAACAAATACCAATACAAACAGTACAAATTAAGTCTTAGTATTGTCATAAATAATATCAATCATGACGCTGCATCTGGATGGCTGATGATTGCTACTCTTTTCTATAAGACAAAACAGTACAGTAAAGCATTGTACATCATTACTTATTCTTTATCGAAATGTACTCCCGAAAAAATATGTCAGTCGACGACGTGTTGGGATATCCATTACAAGTTGCTAAAACTGCAAACACTCCAGAAAAAAAAGTTTGGTTTGTTTGCTGAAAATATTGGTTGTGGACGATATAAGATTTCTTAGGATTAATTCTACGTTCATACCAGATGAACTTCAAATAACCAAGTTGAATGACTTTTGGACATTTTCATCTACAGCATATGCTTATTTCCTTAATTTCCTTTGTTATTATCATCTCAAGGATTTTAGACAATGCAGAGATTCCATCCAAGGTTTAACACTAGTTATAGATGAAAGTTATTTAATGGCATCTGCATATGCCAAAGCAGGAGCTTATAAACTCTTAAGGGTTGCTCTACAGTTAGTAGGCTATTAGGAATCCTAAAGACATGCATTTTTTCAATCAGTTGCCATATTCTCCTCCGGATTGTGCAATTCTGCTGTGAAGAGACTTTTGTGAATAGGTTAATTTTGACATATGTGTATTCAGTTGACATAGTGATATTTGTGATCTTTGAAGCAAAGTTTGAACTTGATGGAGTAACATGTCACTACAGAAAGACGAACAATATCATTGATTTAGTTACCCTATAAAAAAAAATTGAAAATCATTTTGAATAAACAGATAATATCATATCAATGTTTTATTATGTGGTGTTTTTTTTCGTTCTTCTGTGCGTCATTTTTTCATTAAAATGTCCTGTAATAAGTCAGGAAAATGACCATTCTTATATTATAGTTCGTTTCTATGTGTGTCCCATTTTAATGTTGTGTTTTTGTTGTGTCGTACTTCGCTATCATTTGATGTGTTTCCCTCAGTTTTAGTTTGTAACCCGGTTTGTTTTTTTCTTAATCGATTTATGAATTTCGAACAGCGGTATACTGCTGTTACCTTTATTTTGCGACAGAGTACGCGGTTGCAGATATGCATGGAAAATTGTTTGTTAAATCTGTTAATGCAAAATGATGACAAAAACAGCACTGAATTTCGAAGATAAAAATTAAATAAACAAATATCTGCACATGCATTTACAATTGCAAACAGATCATGATTATTTTGATTTAGTTAGTTCATTTTAACTGACCAATGCGACTATGTATATTGTAAAAAAAGGCTGCTAGAAAAAACTACGTATGTTCACCTTTTGAAAATACGACATAAATAATTTAAAAGTATGTTTAAACACAATTTCATTGGAATATAACTTTTTTATGTGTACTAAATAACAGTAGAAAATTCAAGAAATTGTAATTTAAGCAGCTGAATAAATAATATTGATTACTAAATGCGATACATTTTACAACAAATGCGATGCGAATGTCTGATTAGAAATTTTGGAAATGCGATGAATTTTCATTGTTGTTTTTATCACAATCCGACATTCAACAACTGAAAATAGTCGTTTTTATATTGATGATAATTACAATTCGAAACACAAGCAAGTCGTACATGGTAACTCGATTAAAACAATGGTAAAACCAAAGAATAGGTGATTCCGGATGGTTGTCGAACATGGTTACTGGAATAAAACAAGGGTATAACCTAAGCATGGGTGATTCCAGATGGTTGTACAATACAAACAGTACAAATTAAGTCTTAGTATTGTCATAAATAATATCTACCATGACGCTGCATCTGGATGGCTGATGATTGCTACTCTTTTCTATAAGACAAAACAGTACAGTAAAGCATTGTACATCATTACTTATTCTTTATCGAAATGTACTCCCGAAAAAATATGTCAGTCGACGACGTGTTGGGATATCCATTACAAGTTGCTAAAACTGCAAACACTCCAGAAAAAAAAGTTTGGTTTGTTTGCTGAAAATATTGGTTGTGGACGATATAAAATTTCTTAGGATTAATTCTACGTTCATACCAGATGAACTTCAAATAACCAAGTTGAATGACTTTTGGACATTTTCATCTACAGCATATGCTTATTTCCTTAATTTCCTTTGTTATTATCATCTCAAGGATTTTAGACAATGCAGAGATTCCATCCAAGGTTTAACACTAGTTATAGATGAAAGTTATTTAATGGCATCTGCATATGCCAAAGCAGGAGCTTATAAACTCTTAAGGGTTGCTCTACAGTTAGTAGGCTATTAGGAATCCTAAAGACATGCATTTTTACAATGAGTTGCCATATTCCCCTCCGGATTGTGCAATTCTGCTGTGAAGAGACTTTTGTGAATAGGTTAATTTTGACATATGTGTATTCAGTTGACATAGTGATATGTGTGATCTTTGAAGCAAAGTATGAACTTGATGGAGTAACATGTCACTACAGAAAGACGAACAATATCATTGATTTAGTTACCCTATAAAAAAAATTGAAAATCATTTTGAATAAACAGATAATATCATATCAATGTTTTATTATGTGGGGTTTTTTTTTCGTTCTTCTGTGCGTCATTTTTTCATTAAAATGTCCTGTAATAAGTCAGGAAAATGACCATTCTTATATTATAGTTCGTTTCTATGTGTGTCCCATTTTAATGTTGTGTTTTTGTTGTGTCGTACTTCGCTATTATTTGATGTGTTTCCCTCAGTTTTAGTTTGTAACCCGGTTTGTTTTTTTCTTAATCGATTTATGAATTTCGAACAGCGGTATACTGCTGTTACCTTTATTTTGCGACAGAGTACGCGGTTGCAGATATGCATGGAAAATTGTTTGTTAAATCTGTTAATGCAAAATGATGACAAAAACAGCACTGAATTTCGAAGATAAAAATTAAATAAACAAATATCTGCACATGCATTTACAATTGCAAACAGATCATGATTATTTTGATTTAGTTAGTTCATTTTAACTGTCCAATGCGACTATGTATATTGTAAAAAAAGGCTGCTAGAAAAAACTGCGTATGTTCACCTT
Source organism: Mytilus trossulus (assembly GCF_036588685.1). NCBI lineage: Eukaryota > Metazoa > Mollusca > Bivalvia > Mytilida > Mytilidae > Mytilus > Mytilus trossulus. The sequence continues at coordinate 44,387 of NW_026963319.1, forward strand.
TTGAAAATACGACACAAATAATTTTAAAGTATGTTTAAACACAATTTCATTGGAATATAACTTTTTTATGTGTACTAAATAACAGTAGAAAATTCAAGAAATTGTAATTTAAGCAGCTGAATAAATAATATTGATTACTAAATGCGATACATTTGACAACAAATGCGATGCGAATTTCTGATTAGAAATTTTGGAAATGCGATGAATTTTCATTGTTGTTTTTATCACAATCCGACATTCAACAACTGAAAATAGTCGTTTTTATATTGATGATAATTACAATTCGAAACACAAGCAAGTCGTACATGGTAACTCGATTAAAACAATGGTAAAACCAAAGAATAGGTGATTCCGAATGGTTGTCGAACATGGTTACTGGAATAAAACAAGGGTATAACCTAAGCATGGGTGATTCCAGATGGTTGTCGTACATAGTTACTGGAATAAAAAACAAGGGTAAAACCAAATAATGTGTGATTCCGGATGGTTGTCGTACATGGTTACTCGAATAAACAAGGGTAAAACCAAAGAATGGGTGATTCCGAATGGTCGTCGTCTATGATTACTGGAATAGAAAAGGGTATAAACACAAGCAAATCGTACATGCTTACTCGAATAAAACAAGGGCAAAACCAAAGAATGGGTGATTCCGAAAGATCGTCGTCTATGATTACTGGAATAGAAAAGGGTATAAACACAAGCAAGTCGTACATGGTTACTCGAATAAAACAAGGGCAAAACCAAAGAATGGGTGATTCCGAAAGATCGTCGTCTATGATTACTGGAATAGAAAAGGGTATAAACACAAGCAAGTCGTACATGGTTACTCGAATAAAACAAGGGTAAAACCAAAGAATGGGTGCATCCGGATGGTTGTCGTAAATGATTACTGGAATAGACAAGGGTATAAACACAAGCAAGTCGTACATGGTTACTCGAATGAAACAAGGGTAAAACCAAAGAATGGGTGATTCCGGATGGTTGTGAACCGTTCGTCGTACACAGTGACTGGAATAAAATAAGGGTATAACCTAAGCATGGGTGGTTCCGGATGGTTGTCGTACATGGTTACTCGAATAAACAAGGGTATAACCAAAGAATGGGTGATTCCGAATGGTTATCGTACATGGTTACTGAAATAAACAAGGGTATAACCACAAGCTAGTCGTTCATGGTTATAGGAATAAGCAAGTATATTCACAAAGAATGGGTGGTTCCGGATGGTTGTCGCACATGGTTATAGAAATAAACAAGGGTAAAACCATAAAATGAGTGATTCCGGATGGTTGTCTTACATGGTTACTGGAATAAAAATGGTTGTCATATATTAATACTCGAATAAACAAGGGTAAAACAAACGCATGGGTGATTTCGGATGGTTGTCGCACATGATTACTCGATTAAAACAAAGGTATAACAAAAGAATGGGGGATACCGGATGGTTGTCGTTCATGGTTACTGGAATAAACAAGGTTACAATCAAAGTATGGGTCATTCTGGATGGTTATCGTACATGGTTACTCGAATAAACAATGGTTTAACCAAAGAATGGGTGATTCCGGATTGTTGTTGTACATGCTTACTCGAAACAACAAGGATATGATCAAAGAATGGAAGATACCGAGGTTTGTCGTACATGGTTACTGGAAAAAACAAGGGTATAACCAAAGAATGGGTAATTCCGAATGGTTGTCGTACATGGTTACTGTAATAAACAAGGGTAAAACCAAAGAATGGGTAATTCCGAATGGTTGTCGTACATGGTTACTGTAATAAACAAGGGTAAAACCAAAGAATGGTTGACTCCGGATGGTTGTCGTTTATGGTTACTGGATTAAAACAAGATTAAAACCATAGAATGAGTAATTCCGGATAGTTGTCGTACATGGTTACTGGAATAAACAAGGGTATAACCAATGCATGGGTGATTCCAGATGTTTGTAATACATGGTAACTGGAATAAACAAGGGTAATACCAAAGAATTGGTAATTCCGAATGGTTGTCGTACATGGTTACTGGAATAAACAAGGGTAATACCAAAGAATGGGTAATTCGGAATGATTGTCGTACATTGTTACTGGAATTCACAAGGGTAAAACCAATGTATGGGTGATTCCGGATGGTTGTAGTACATGGTTACTGGAATAAACAACGGCATAACCAGTGAATGGGTGATTCGGATTGTTGTCGTACATGGTAAATCAAATAAACAAGGATATAACTACAAGCTAGTCGAACATGGTTACTGGAATAAACAAGGGTATAACCATAAGCAAGTCGTTCATGGTTATAGGAATAAACAAGTATATAAACAAAGATAGGTGATTCCGGATGGTTGTCGTACATGGTTATAAGAATAAACAAGGGTAAAACCATAGAATGAGTGATTCCGGATGGTTGACATACATGGTTACTAGAATAAACAACGGTAAAACAAACGAATGGATGATTTCGGATGGTTGTCGTACATGGTTACTCGATTAAAACAAGGGTATACACAAAGAATGGGGGATATCGGAGGGTTGTTGTACATGGTTACTGGAATAAACACGGGTTTAGCCAAAAAATGGAGGATAGGTATAACGAAAGAGTTGGGGATACCGGATGGTTGTCGTATATAGATAGTGGAGTATACAAGGGTATAACCAATGACTGGGTGATTCCGAATGGTTGTCGTACATCGTTACTGGAATAAACAAGGGTGAAACCAAAGAATGGGTAATTCCGAATGGTTGTCGTACATAGTTACTGTAATAAACAAGGGTAAAACTAAAGAATGGGTAATTCCGGATAGTTGTCGTACATGGTTACTGGAATAAACAAGGGTATAACCAATGCACGGGTGATTCCGGATTGTTGTCGTACAAGGTTACTGGAATAAACAAGGGTAAAACCAACGAATGGGTAATTCCGAATGGTTGTCGTACATGGTTACTGGAATAAACAAGGGTGAAACCAAAGTATGGGTGATTCCGGATTGTTGACGTACATGGTTACTGGATTGAACAATGGTTAAACCAATAAATTGGGTGATTCCAGATGGTTGTCATACATGGTAAATGGAATAAACAAGGGTATAACCAAAGAATGGGTGATTCCGGATGATTGTCGTACATGGTGACTGCAATAGACAAGGATAAAACCAAAAAATGCGTGATTCCGGATGGTTGTTTACATGGTGACTGCAATAGACAAGGATAAAACCAAAGAATGCGTGATTCCAGATGGTTGTCTTGCATGGTTACTGGAATAAAAACAGGGTATAACCAAAGAATGGGTGATTCCGGATGGTTGTCGTTCATGGTTACTGGAATAAAAAAGGGTATAACCAAAGAATGGGTGAATCTGGATGGTTGTCGTACATGGTTACTGGAATAAACAAGGATAAAACCAATGTATGGGAGATTCTGGACGGTTGTCGTTCATGGTTACTGGAATAAACAAGGGTTTACCAATGAATGGGTGATTCCGGATTGTTGTCGTACATGGTTACTGGATTAAACAATGGTTATACCAAAGAATGGATAATTCCGAATGGTTGTCGTACATGGTTACTGGATTAAACAAGGGTGAAACCAATGAATGGGTGATTCCGGATGGTTGTCGTACATGGTGACTGGAATAAACAAGGATAATACCAAAGAATGGGTGATTGCAGATGGTTGTAGTACATGGTGGCTGGAATTAACAAGGATAAAACCAAAGAATGGGTGATTCCGGATGGTTGTCTTACATGGTTACTGGAACAAAAAGGGTATAACCAAAGAATGGGTGATTCCGGATGGTTGTCTAGATGGTTACTGGAATAAAACAATGGTATAACTAAAGAATGGGTGATTCCGAATGGTTGTCGTTCATGGTTACTGGAATAAAAAAGGGTATAACCAAAGAATGGGTGATTCCGAATGGTTGTCGTTCATGGTTACTGGAATAAAACAATGGTATAACTAAAGAATGGGTGATTGCGAATGGTTGTCGTTCATGGTTACTGGAATAAAAAAGGGTATAACCAAAGAATGGGTGAATCCGGATGGTTGTCGTACATGGATACTGGAAAAAACAAGGGTAAAACCAAAGAATGGGTGATTCCGGATGGTTGTGAAACGTTCGTCGTACATTGTAACTGGAATAAAACAAAGGTATAACCAAAGAATGGGTGATTCCGGATGGTTGTCGTACATGGATATTCGAATAAACAAGGGTATAACCACAAGCTAGGCGAACATGGTTACTGGAATAAGCAAGGGTATAACCACTAGCTAGTCGTTCATGGTTATAGGAATTAACAAATATATAAACAAAGAATTGGTGATTCCGGATGGTTGTTGTCCATGTTTAAAGGAAGAAACAAGGGTAAAACCATAGAATAAGTGATTCCGGGGTGTTGTCGAAAATGGTTACTCGAATAAACAAGGGAAAAACAAACGAATGGGTGATTTCGGATGGTTGTCGTACATGGTTACTCGATTAAAACAAGGGTATAAACAAAGAATGGGGGATATCGGAGGGTTGTCGTAAATGGTTATTGGAATAAATAAGGGTTGAACCAATGACTGGAGGATTCCGGATTGTTGTCGTACATGATTACTCGATTAAAACATAGGTAAAACGAAAGAGTTGGGGATACCGGATGGTTGTCGTAGATAGATACGTGAATACACAAGGGTATAACCAATGAATGGGTGATTCCGGATGTTTGTCGTACATCGTTACTGGAACAAACAAGGGTGAAACCAAAGAATAGGTTGTCTTTAACCAAATAATGGGTGATTCCGGATTGTTGTCGTACATGGTTACTGGAATAAACAAGGGTATAACCACTGAATGGGTGATTCCGGATTGTTGTCGTACATGGTTACTGGAATAAACAAGGGTATAACCACTGAATGGGTGATTCCGGATTGTTGTCGTAAATGGTTACTGGAATCAACAATGGTTAAACTAATAAATGGGTTATTCCAGATGGTTGTCGTACATGGTTACTGGAACAAAAAGGGTATAACCAAAGAATGGGTGATTCCGGATGGTTGTCTAGATGGTTACTGGAATAAAACAATGGTATAACTAAAGAATGGGTGATTCCGAATGGTTGTCGTTCATGGTTACTGGAATAAAAAAGGGTATAACCAAAGAATGGGTGATTCCGAATGGTTGTCGTTCATGGTTACTGGAATAAAACAATGGTATAACTAAAGAATGGGTGATTGCGAATGGTTGTCGTTCATGGTTACTGGAATAAAAAAGGGTATAACCAAAGAATGGGTGAATCCGGATGGTTGTCGTACATGGATACTGGAAAAAACAAGGGTAAAACCAAAGAATGGGTGATTCCGGATGGTTGTGAAACGTTCGTCGTACATTGTAACTGGAATAAAACAAAGGTATAACCAAAGAATGGGTGATTCCGGATGGTTGTCGTACATGGATATTCGAATAAACAAGGGTATAACCACAAGCTAGGCGAACATGGTTACTGGAATAAGCAAGGGTATAACCACTAGCTAGTCGTTCATGGTTATAGGAATTAACAAATATATAAACAAAGAATTGGTGATTCCGGATGGTTGTTGTCCATGTTTAAAGGAAGAAACAAGGGTAAAACCATAGAATAAGTGATTCCGGGGTGTTGTCGAAAATGGTTACTCGAATAAACAAGGGAAAAACAAACGAATGGGTGATTTCGGATGGTTGTCGTACATGGTTACTCGATTAAAACAAGGGTATAAACAAAGAATGGGGGATATCGGAGGGTTGTCGTAAATGGTTATTGGAATAAATAAGGGTTGAACCAATGACTGGAGGATTCCGGATTGTTGTCGTACATGATTACTCGATTAAAACATAGGTAAAACGAAAGAGTTGGGGATACCGGATGGTTGTCGTAGATAGATACGTGAATACACAAGGGTATAACCAATGAATGGGTGATTCCGGATGTTTGTCGTACATCGTTACTGGAACAAACAAGGGTGAAACCAAAGAATAGGTTGTCTTTAACCAAATAATGGGTGATTCCGGATTGTTGTCGTACATGGTTACTGGAATAAACAAGGGTATAACCGCTGAATGGGTGATTCCGGATTGTTGTCGTACATGGTTACTGGAATAAACAAGGGTATAACCACTGAATGGGTGATTCCGGATTGTTGTCGTAAATGGTTACTGGAATCAACAATGGTTAAACTAATAAATGGGTTATTCCAGATGGTTGTCGTACATGGTTACTGGAAAAAAAACAAGGGTATAACCAATGAATAGGTGATTCCGGATGGTTGTCGTTCATGGTTACTGGAATAAAACAACAGTATAACCGAAGAATTGGTAATTCCGGATGGTTGTCGTACATGGTTATTGGAATATTCAAGGGTATAACCAATGAATGGGTGATACCGGAAGGTTGTTGTGCATTGTTGATGGAATAAACAAGGGTATAACCAAAGAATGGGCGATTCTGGATGGTTGTGAAATGTTTGTCGTGCATGGTTACTTAAATAAACAAGGGTAATACCAAAGAATTGGTGATTCCGGATGGTTGTCGTACATGGTTATTGGAATAAACAAGGGTATTACCAATGAATGGGTGATTCCGGAAGGTTGTTGTGCATTGTTGATGGAATAAACAAGGGTATAACCAAAGAATGGGTTATACCGGATGGTTGTCGTACATGGTAACTCGATTGAAACAAGGGTATATCTGTTCATTGTGACTTTTTGTGTCGGGATGTATAAGTACCCGGCCACGTTCACTTGTATTTTTGTCTATCTGATGAGTTAAGCCTTTTTCAACTGATTTTTATAGTTCGTTCTTAGGTTGTACTGTTATACCACTGTCCCAGGTTAGGGAGAGGGTTGGAATCCCACTAAAATGTTTAACCCCGCCACATAATTTATGCATGTGCCTGTCCCAAGTCAGGAGCCTGTAATTCAGTGGCTGTCGTTTGTTTATGTGTTACATATTTGTTTTTCGTTAATTTTTTCTTTTACATAAATAAGGCCGTTAGTTTTCTCGTTTGAATTGTTTTACATTGTCTTATCGGGGCCTTTAATAGCTGACTATGCGGTATGGGCTTTGCTCATTGTTGAAGGCCATACGGTTACCTATAGTTGGTAATGTTTGTGTCATTTTGGTCTTTTGTGGATAGTTGTCTCATTGGCAATAATATCACATCTTCTTTTTTATATAACTAAAGAATGGGTTATACCGGATGGTTGTCGTACATGGTTACTCGAATAAACAAGGGTATAACCAAAGAATGGGGGATACCGGATGGTTGTCGTTCATGGTTACTGGAATAAACAAGGTTACAATCAAAGTATGGGTGATTCTGGATGGTTATCGTACATGGTTACTCGAATAAACAATGGTTTAACCAAAGAATGGGTGATACCGGATGGTTGTCGTAGATGGTAACTGGAATAAACAAGGGTATAACCACAAGCTAGGCGAACATGGTTACTCGAAAAAAACTAGGATATAACCAAATAATGGATGATTCCGGATGGTTGTTAGCCGTTCGTCGGGTTATTGTTCTTTACGTTCGCTGCGTATTTTTGTCATATAGTTCTGTGTCGTTTATTAGAAATACATCAATTAGTGTGACTAGAATGTTTATCGAGCTTTCTTTACTACAAGGTTAAATTAAGGCAAAAGATTTCAAACTCATAGATAAAAGATAAACTGACAACGACTTGACTTCAAAAGTAAACGACAATCAGAAAAACAATAGTACACAAAACAAAACATAGAAACATAAAGACTAAGCAACACGAACCCCACCAAACTCTTGCGAAGATCTCAGGTGCTTCGAACGGGTAAACATATCCTTTTCCACATGTGGCACCCGTCGTGTTGCTCTAGTCATTACAAATCTGGTAAATAGTCTAATTCGATAGGTCACATTCGTGAAATGGAACCGGTATTGTAGTTACTACATTAGGAAATAGTAAAATTACAAAAATACTGAACTCGGAGAAAAAATCAAAAAGTTAAGACCCTAATCAAATGGCATAACTAAAAGCTGAACACATCAAACGAATAGATAATCATATTCCTTACTAGGCATTTTCTTATAATGTCTCAAGCATAGCATTACGTATGTATAAATGAAAAGTTTCCAGCGAAAAGAAAACGAAAGTAGATTTTAAGAAGATACATATTTCGCACTGAAACCACAACAGGCTAACAAGATGGAAGGAAATAACGTTTATTTATATATTTTACAAATCCTTTTGTATCAGTGGTATCATAAGGTTTATCTATGCCTTACATGCTGCTCTTTGTTTTCGCAAAGTAATATAGGAAAATATTAGTATCATGGTGAACGATTCTGGCCCGTTCGAAGTAATTCGCAAAATGTTACTACACGATTTGAAGAATCTTTAGAATTTAAGTATTTAGTAATTAGGTTCACCATTTCAACAACGATTAATTCAAGTGGAACTTCTACGCTCTCTTAATAAACCTAAAAAGAAGTAAGACGAACCATCAGATCACCTATTCAGTATTTTTTTTTTAAATGGAGAGAATTGGAAAAAATTGAACTGTGCACTAAATTATTTTGCCCGTACTAAGTCAGGAATATGACAGTTAATGTCCATTCGTTTGATGTGTTTTATCATTTGATTTTGTCATTTGATTAATGACTTTTCGATTGTATTTTTTCTCGGAGTTCAGTATTTTTGTGATTTTACTTTATTTACATGAAAATTAAAGAAACTAAATTGTTTCTGAGTAAAGAATGCTAAATACTATATAAGTTCATTGAACTGAGAATAGACTTTCAGTTGATGTGAACTATATAATTGATAATTATAATTATAATTAAGTACGCCAGACGCGCGTTTCGTCTACATAAGACTCATCAGTGACGCTCATATCAAAATATTTATAAAGCCAAACAAGTACAAAGTTGAAGAGCATTGAGGATCCAAAATTCCAAAAAGTTGTGCCAAATACGGATACCCAGTCTTTTAAGAATGTACTACCCTTTTAACTTTAACAAATTGTTTTTATTTATTTATTTTTCATTCATGTTTTACGAGATAAAATCCGCCAACACTTTAAGAAAACTTTTAAGTTGAATGGTTATAACGGATGTTGAAAATCTATTAAGATTATAACACATTGTTGACATCTGTATTTCTATTTTTTAAATTCTTGACTTATTCATTTTGTTATTTTGCCTATTTGTTTTGTTCACACATCTTTGTCAATATAATATCAATGTATACGACTGTCATACAAGTGGGAGGTATGATTTGATTGATGACGTCACAAACAACTAATAACAAGAATAAGACTTGAACACGTTTCAGCGAAGAGGACAGATAGATATATCCATATAAACTAACTTCTGCAATTGTCTTAATTTTATCTATCTTACTAAGTATTCTATTTTAACTTCGGCTTGTGTTGAGTTACTTCGACTTCGAACTATCGAGTTCCGTCGGTTTAAAGCCAAACAATTAATATATCAAATATAAAGCCTGTTTGTTTAAATTGTTTACCCTTTTAGGAATTTAAAATTTTTTCGTGTATGCAGTGGAATGGAGAGTCATATAACCGTGTATCACAAAGTGAAACTACAGTGTTGGCTTTCATAACTGTTACATCCTCATTTAGGTATAATACTTATGTTATATGTTAATTGATGGTTTAATTGATATCTATCAGCATTTGATTGGTCATGATGCAACTATGTTTCTTTCATGTTAACAGTCATATGATGTTGTTATACTAAAGTAATCGATTATAAGTTACACAATGAACAATTCTTCTGGCAATAAGGTGTTGGTCTATTTGTCAGTAACGTCATTTAATTGTTACATTATCTTTTGGTTTTTGTTACGTCTATCATTGAAATCTTAAAAACCATGACCTTTTCCTACTTAGATTTATAGTTATTTATAATGGTGAGCTGTTACAGCAATGTCCAACGTATTTTGTCTCAGTATTTTTTATACTTTACACAGATATTTGTGAACTGCTGACGAAACCTTTGTATAGGATCAAAGTTAAACAGATGAAAAAAAATCCCCCCCCCCACAATTCAATCCTGGGGTGATACATAGATTGTTTATATTTGATGGTGAAAAGGATCATCGGTAAATTTCAAGTAGATACACATTTCGTACTTAAACCTCAACAGGTTAAACAAGATGGAAACAATTACTTAAGTTTATATATATTCAACATTATTATCAAAGTAGCAAGGGCATCATTCGGGTTATGTATGCCTTATAACTTTGTTCTTTGTTTTCTTAAAGTTATATTGATATTCAGTCTACTCTTGGTGCGCATTATTGGCCGGTTTGGAATAATTTGTAAAATGTTGCTACGCATTTTGTAGAATTGTTAGAAATTTTCTCAAAGTCATTTAGTATAATATATATATGTATACAAGTTGTTAATAGGTTCAACATTTCAAAATGATCAACGGCTAAATCAAAAGTCAAATTTCTCTGAATACAACTATTCACACCTTAATTTGACTCGGAGGTGATACAGACATTGTTTTATAATTGATCGTATCTTTTATATTCACAACTTTTATCATGATGACTCAAACATAGTACTACGAAGGTTTAAATGAAAAGTTTTTATCGGAATTGAAACTAAATTAGATTTCAAGTAGATACATACATTTCTCACTTAAAACAGGGTAACAAGATGGAATGTAAACGATAACTTTTATTTATATATTTTTACAAAATTATTGTTAATATATCAAGAGCGTCAATCGGTATAGCCAAGCCGTATTACTTTGATATTTGTCTCTTAACGTTATATATAAAGCTAGTCTGCTCTTGCTGCACAATATTGACCAGTTTGGAGTTATCTGTAAAATGTTGCTACACATTTTGTTGAATTGTTAGAATTATCTTTTCTCACAGTAATTTAGTATATTGTATATACTGGTAGTAAATAGGTTTTAACATTTCAAAATGATTTGTTACTGTTAATTCGAGAGTCAAATGTCTAAGATCACTGAATAAATATGAAAGAATAATTTGGAATAAGATAAAATGTAAACTTTGCATTAAATACAGAAGAAACAAGTCTAGTAATTGTGTTTTGTTTTCAGAAAAGAAAAATAATTGCAACATATTTTCATAACACTAAATATACTTGTCTTTGATGGATAATTTACAGTTCAATCAGTCCTTTGATAAAGTATACCATCAAAAGGATTTCGATACAATTCCTCTTACCTTTACTTTGTATTTTTGCGTTCCTGAAACCGGAAGGGGTTTCATACAACTCAACTCACTGTTTTATCGTATTTGGTGTTACTGAAATCAGGATGACTTCGTTACAATTACCCTAATTGTTTCTGCATATTTGGTGTTCCGGTTAATGTGAAAATACATTTAAGATTTTTTGATTTGAAGAACTAAAATAGTATTTGTATGTTAAAGTTTAAAAAAAAATGTTTTATTTAAGTATCAAATTAAGACAATGAAATAAGTGTCCTTGTGATCTAAAGATATAAAACAGATGACAGTAAACTTTGGTTAACTTCCAGCAGACAAAAAAAGTGACCGAGTTACATATCAACCGATCATTTATCAAATTTATTAAAATTATAGATCGACGGGAAATGAGTCCTCAGATATCTGAATGACGCCCTTGATTCTCAATGTGATATCACGAATTTCACAAGGAAATTGAAACGACGTCAATTCAACAGTGTAGATAAATCAATCAACAAACTGTTGCACTAAGAGGGGATAGACTTTGATGCGGGAAGATAATTTTTTAATTCAGTTATGCGTTTTATAAAGTCAAGTTTCATCCATGTGTTTTATGCATTTACCTGCAAGACAATTGAAATATTCTATGTAACCTACAAACTTAAGATTTATTTACGAAAATGGTTGACAAAAACATACTGATGATTTGAAGAGTTATTTCCCTAAATGTAGATCTGCCTCATTTAGTGCCTGTCTCCCACAAATCCATATAACGTCATTCAGAACAAAAATAAATGAAACATTACAGGGATATTCACCGTAGCGAATCTTTAAAAATTCAAATTAAAAAAAACGAGGGTTCACAATCTGAAAAGAACCTATTCTGTGCATTAATTCTTCAGTTCATAACTGAGACCGAGCCAAGACCAGGGATGTGGTAATCGTAATCTGTTATCGTAATCGATTATAACTGATTACATTTACCCACAGTAATCGACAGTAATCTTTATTTATTGTCTCAAGTTGCATTATGTTCAACCAGATTCCCTACCAAAATTAACTTTATATATATCTAGCTTTTGAAACTTATGTATTCATGTGCTTGTCAATAATTCAAGACCTTTTTATATTAAAACGATAAAATAGATTTGAAATAAGATATGTGTCTAAAGTTAAATTCTGTTCTACACTTAAGTAGTCAGGTAATAAGCTTATTTTTATTGTAATTCCTCAAATCAGAGTTGGAATTTAGTTTTAGAATTGATAAACAGTTGATTTCTTATAAAGTTATGATATACATGTATATAAAGATTGAGAAAGTGCACAAAATCCTTTTCAAAATGAACTAATGCATATGCATTGAATTCTTTTCAGAAATAGATATATGTATTTCTCTTTGACATTATAAATATATATGGTTTATAATTTGATTACAGAATAAACTTCATGTCTTTACTAATCAGATGATCAATCTCTCCTAATTATTAATAACATACAGATTTGGTTTTTATTTCAATTACTGTATGTTTATGTCTTATTTTTTTTCTTCAGAGAAAACATACCACATTGTAATTAACTACATGTATGTTATAGATAATGCATATTTAAAGGTTTTTCTTGTCGTAGAATACACCCCGAGGTATGTTCTACGACAAGAAAAACCTTAAAATATGCATTATCTGACTTATATACCGTCAAAAAATATTAATTTTTATAACGATTTGTAAAATTAAGTATCCTATTTTACCGACAACACTAAAGTGGGATATTCCTTTCTAATGCGTTCAGGTTTTAATACGCCCTGCGGCTCATTTCAAATGTGAAATAAAACTCACTAAATAATTTAGATATAAACCTTTTAAAAATTGTTATCCATACACAATAAAAATATTACTGTAACTGCATGAAGTAAGACACAAATTTATTGTTACCATCCGATTACGGTGTATGACAAATACAAGACATGTTGTAAGTTATTAACTGTACCACTCAGCTTATGGAAAAGGGGGAGGGAGTATGTTTTTTTTCTATTTGCTATGTTATTTCTATCGCGGAAAAGTTGTTATTTATTTAATCATTATACTTGAATCGAATGAAAAATTCAGAAAGATTGTCTTTCGAATAGCAATACATTTTATTAAAAGATAATCAGGATAAAATTATATCATGCCCTACGCACCCAACCCTTTTGTGAGTTACGTTAATGTTATTCAATAGAATATAAGATTATTTTATTAGTTGATCATTTGATAGAGTAAAAAGTATACATTAATTTTAAGTTAAGAACTGACACGAAGACGAATATAAATACATGTAGGTCACAGTATGATTTCCTATTCAGTGTGTATCGTTCTGAACATGCATGAAATATTTGCCACTGGACGTTAAGCAAGCAACCAAAAATCAATCAACCTATTCATTTTGACTCAATAAGATTTTCAAAATCTTACACACGAATATGTTAAATCTGGATTAATTTTATGAAAATCTACATTAAAATGCATCTGACCTATATGATAATGTCTCTTTATTATAGCGATAAATCAACAAAACTTTACGTAATTTGTCTCTAAAATTAAATTGCGGGTCTACAATTACGGTTTCTTTTACATCTATCATCGGTTGAACTTTAGAAAATAAATTTCCCAATCGGCAACAAAAAACTATTAGACGAATAAAATTAAATCATAGATTGCATGTTTATTAAGGAGAATAATGACCTTACACAGGTCATTATTTTATGCCTTGGAGCATATACCATTGAAACATGGTATCGTCCGGGTTGATTCTGAAAAAGAATGACCTGACGTACTGAAAGAAAATAACTCCATATAGGTATATAAGTAGACATAAATGTACCTGTTTTCAATGAGTAAAATCAATAAAACTAACTCAACTCAGTATGGAAGCAAAATTTTTCAAAAAACCTTTAATACAAATAAGTATACGATGAAATGCGATGTCATCTCTCACTCATAATGATAATAAAAGTTTCAAGATGTTTTTTTCCTTTGTAATGTTAGAAATTCATCTAACTGTCAAACTTTCAACTTATTATTTGGAAACAATATTTTAATGCTGTGTTTGGTAAAGTTTTATACTTTCACTATACAAATGTTGAGAAACGTAGTTGTGTTTAACTAGCTTTATTTTTTTGTTGCAATTTTGAAGCATGTAATTGTCAGTAATCGATAAGTTATGTAATTACTTTTGATAAAGTAATCGATAAGTAATGTAATTACTTTTGATAAAGTAATCGATTACATACAAAAATTTGAGTAATCGATTATTAATCGATTGTACAAAAATCATATCAGACTACATCAAAATTACCAAGAACTTGATTATACCTATAAAGTAAAGTCGAGACCAACGTGGAGTACAGTTGATAACAGAAAAGTACTGTCAAAATAATGTCTAGCCAAAAATTATACACATGGTAAAAAGTATTGCAACACCTTGATATTTTAAAAACTTGAAAAATCAGCCTTTTATTTTGTATGGAATATGATAAAATATATGTAAAATAATATTGACACATAGTTTATGATTACATTGGCGTTTTAACGAACAAAGCCTGATGTTCATATGATGAAATCATAATCTTTCAGTCAGTTTAATTGAAGTCTGGAGCTGGCATGTCAGTTAACTGCTAGTAGTCTGTTGTTATTTATGTATTATTGTCATTTTGTTTATTTTCTTTGGTTACATCTTCTGACATCAGACTCGGACTTCTCTTGAACTGAATTTTAATGTGCGTATTGTTATGCTTTTACTTTTCTACACTGGTAAGAGGTATAGGGGGAGGGTTGAGATCTCACAAACATGTTTAACCCCGCCGCATGTTTGCGCCTGTCCCAAGTCAGGAGCCTCTGGCCTTTGTTAGTCTTGTATTATTTTAATTTTAGTTTCTTGTGTACAATTTGGAAATTAGTATGGCGTTCATTATCACTGAACTAGTATATATTTGTTTAGGGGTCAGCTGAAGGACGCCTCCGGGTGCGGGAATTTCTCGCTACATTGAAGACCTGTTGGTGACCTTCTGCTGTTGTGTTTTTTATTTTGGTCGGGTTGTTGTCTCTTTGACACATTCCCCATTTCCATTCTCAATTTTAAAAAATGTTTGAAAACAATTATTTATCTAACCACAATTTTAAAAATAAAAAATGAAGTGTTTTTGTACAAAAAAACAGCTTTTAACAACTTTTACTGTAGTCGAACTTTACAATGTTAGACATTTCAAAATTTTTCTTAAGATGATTGTTCACATCATGGTTGATCATTATACGCCAAAGAATTAGTACTTTGTTCGCAGCCTCCTTTCAAACGGTTAACCGCCACTTAACGTTTTCTGATTACTGCAATAAATCGATTCATTTTTAGCTAAGGTAGCAGCAACCATTTCTGATGAAGGGCATTGCTTATTTCATATCGTGTTTGGACTTGAATATTCTTTCGCTCACATTTACGCCCAATAGTGTCCCATATATGCTCGATATGGTTCAAATCCGGGCTACGATCGGGCCAAGGAAGATAAACAGAATTCCATTTGAACAATGGATCTTCCTCCACGATTCTAATTTGTAACTTTGGCGAGCTCTGCACTACATTGGATACAGACAACTGTATGTCTGTTCGTAAGCAAAGGTCCCCTAAATGGTCTTATTGCACGATAACCAGACGCGGTGAGTCGATCTCGAACATTTTTTGTTAAAAGGCTCCAGTATGCCCACCACTCTCTTTTTAGGATTGTATTGTATGCAATGGGTTTCTTTCTGACCAAGCTTCACATTTTCCCTAGCTGATGGCATAGTAGGTCTTTTTGATCTCGGATAGTCTTTAACATCGTTTACTGCCTGATTTGTATTTTCAAAACTACTAATAGTGGAATGGTGATGACCAACAATACGTGCGGATATCGTAGCGACATTCCTGCTTCTCTCATGCTGATAATCTGCCATCTTGCTGCGGTTAAGAGTTGTGAAGGACCCATTACAAGGTGTCAATCACATAACTTTATAAACTTGGTTATTTAAAGTGTTGAAAACAATGAGGATACAAACACCTGTTTTGCTGTTTACGGGTACAGTAGCTGCATGTGCATATAAGAACTTATCGAGTCGATAATTATTGATCAAACTCAGGTGATATTTAAGTAATGTTTAACTAGTTCTAATTCAACAAATTATATCACAAAAAAATAAATAGTGTTTTTTTAATTTCAATTTCAATTTGGTGTTGCAATATTTTTTTCCATGTGTATATGTACAAAATATAATCTTTTCAGACTCTGACCAGTTTGAAGTACTAGGAAATCATTTCCGTATGTGCAGATTTTTTTTAGTTTTAATATACATATGGGCATTATAAATTACTTGGTGTTCGAGTATAACCACAGTTAAGTTTTTACGTAACTTTAATTTTCCTTGAACTCGTCATTTAAAGGGACAGACATAAAATCGAAATGGATTTCACCTATGGTCAGTAACAATCAATAAATAATAAAACAGTTCCTTAATTGATAAACGCTCCGATTTTCAATTTATACGTGCATAGGTTTTGCTTGCTTTCAAATAAAACATCGACAGGACGTTAATAAATAGGGAGACATCAGAAATCAATTATTATGTTTTAACATGTCTGCCCAAAATCACTGTGATTCCATATTTGTTACCGTTTTTTTCAAATGCATGTTTTCTGTCTAATGTGTTTTTGAATCAATAGAAAAAGGAAGATGAGGTATCAGTTTCAATGAAGCACGATTGGCGTGTAAGGTGAAACATGTATATAGCTTGCTTTTTCGATGTGCGCCTAGGCTCCGTATTTCATGCCGTACTTTGACCGATAATAGCTTTTACACATCGTTTTGTTTGCATTTTTCTGCATCTTCTTCTTGTATTTCGTGAAAAATGTATTTTATTTAATAATAAACTTTTATTGACATTTTTTTTTATTTCAGACAATATAACACGAAACGTATCAATGGCACTGTATCGTTATCTATGTCAACATATAGTAGGCTCAAAAGATCATATTAAACAAATTAGATTAATGAACTCTGTCAAGGACAATTTAGAAAGTAACAAGGACTACACACTTATAACCAGTGGAAGCTTTGGGGAAGGACTAGATATGCGAGGAAGTGATTTAGATATTATGTATGTTTCAAGACACGTACAGGTGTATGAAGATGTAAAACCCTTCTTAAATCCAAACATTACATATTTTTCAATGGATACAGACGATGTTAAACCTGGTTATTCTCAGTTGAAACTAGATTATATCGGATTTCGGAACAAAGTTTTAAAACTATGTGAAGAACAAAATGGTGAACATTATTTTTCGAGTACATTATGTAAACAGATGAACGCTATCAGTCGCACTACAATTCATGGACCTTGTATATCTGACCCGGGAGGACATTAAGCTTGTTGCTTACATTGTAAGACGTGGGTGTCTCCTGCAAGACTGTGGGTCACAAGATCAAATTACTCATGGCCGAGTCATAATGTCAAACAAAGCATTATAAAACACGGAGTTCTTTTGTTACCGATCGGAGTAAAGGGCTCACCAAAAGAGCGTTTAGAATGGCGAATCTCTTTTTCAGTTGGTGAAAAATTTCTAATTACTACCTTTACTCACACTCAACTACTGTGCTATGCTCTCTTAAAAATTATATTGAAAGATGTAATAGCTACTGTTTCCGAATGTGAAGATTTACTTTGTTCTTACTTCATGAAAACAATTGTGTTCTGGATATCTGAAGAACTGCCACAATCCGTTTGGAAACCTGATTATATTATTCCTTGTTTTATGCGATGTCTCAGCAGGCTGGTTTATTGTGTTGAGCACTCAGTTTGTATCCATGACTTCATTCCGGAGAACAACATGTTCGAAAACAAAATTGTGGGCCGTGCTCGTGATGTATTTTTAAAAAATTTGTATGTATTGCACAGCTATAATTGGCGATGCATTTTATTATCTGATCAAATATCTAACTTTGATTTCTCACTTTGGAATTTTCCTATCGAACCACGTACGCTCTATTCAAAAGAAGTAGAAAAAATACTTTCATCCAAGTTATGGCGTTGTGCAAATATGTTCTTATCAGCCTATGAATCGAATATAGTGAATATAAGGACGAAACAGACATCTCTGTGTCATCAGATTTCCGGATCTTCTATTAAAGATACATATAAGTTCTACATATCAAAGTGGTGTCAATCACATGCCCAGTGTGTGCCACTAATAAGTTCTACATATCGAAGTGGTGTCAATCACATGCCCAGTGTGTGCCACTAATAAGTTCTACATATCAAAGTGGTGTCAATCACATGCCCAGTGTGTGCCACTAATAAGTTCTACATATCAAAGTGGTGTCAATCACATGCCCAGTGTGTGCCACTAATAAGTTCTACATATCAAAGTGGTGTCAATCACATGCCCAGTGTGTGCCACTAATAAGTTCTACATATCAAAGTGGTGTCAATCACATGCCCAGTGTGTGCCACATATAAGTTCTACATATCAAAGTGGTGTCAATCACATGCCCAGTGTGTGCCACTAATAAGTTCTACATATTAAAGTGGTGTCAATCACATGCCCAGTGTGTGCCACATATAAGTTCTACATATCAAAGTGGTGTCAATCACATGCCCAGTGTGTGCCACAAATAAGTTCTACATATCAAAGTGGTGTCAATCACATGCCCAGTGTGTGCCACAAATAAGTTCTACATATCAAAGTGGTGTCACTCACATGCCCAGTGTGTGCCACAAATAAGTTCTACATATCAAAGTGGTGTCAAGCACATGCCCAGTGTGTGCCACTAATTAACACATTAAGTTATAATACATATCTATACAAACAGTACAAATTATGTCTAAGTACTGTCATAGATAATATCTATCATGACGTTTTATCTGGATGGCTGATGGTTGCTACTCTTTTCTATAAGACAAAACAGTACAGCAAAGCCTTATACATCGTCAGTTATTCTTCATCGAAATGTACACCCGAAAAACTAACCTATGGGATGGCTTTATCGGATAACAATTACAAGTTGCTTAAACTGCAAACATTTCAGAAAAAGAGTTTGGCGTGTTTGCTGAAAATTTTGGTTGTGGACCATATAAAATTTAAATTGAATTCTAGGTTAATTCCAGATGAACTTCAAATGAACCAATCAAATGAAATGTGTGCATTCCATCTACAGCGTATGCTTATTTCATCAAATTCCTTTGTAATTATCATCTCAATGATGTCAGACAATGTCAAGATTCCATTAAAAGTTTACAACTGGTTAGTGGTGAACTTTATTATGAGGAATCTGACCTTGCCGCAGCAGGGGCTTATAATCTCTTAGGAGTCGCTCTACAGTTATCAGGCGATAAGGAATCCGCCAGACACGCATTTTTACAATCAGTTGAATTATACCCGGACTAATTTCGCAATTTTGGTGTTAAGAGACTTTCGTTAATTTGTTAATTGTAACATATGTGTATTCAGTTGAAATTCTGACATTGTGATATTTGTGAGTGTTTATCTATGAAGCAGAGTATGAACTTGCTGGAACAACATGACATTACAGAATGACGAACAATACATATCATATATAAATTTTTATTTAAGAAATAATTCCCTCATGTCATGTTCTATGCTCATTTCAGCATGGGTAGACATCAAATGTGTTGATATTTTACACTAAGTGGAGAGCTTAACATGAAGAAACTATTTCGAGTCTAATGAGACACATAATGTTTTTTTATTGTCGAAACTTACGAAAAACCCATACGAACATAGCTATTCCTGTTTCCTTCTCAGGAATTATTTACATTTATTATAGATTTATTATATTTACAATTATTTTCATATTTAAGTTTAACATCTAATAGCAGGGAAAATATATGATGTTTTTATAACATATTAATATAATATTGATAGACTTTTATGTGAGCAGTTAAAATTAATTTTACCAGTATGCAAGGACATAGCGATAATGTAAACAGTAAATTTGTGCGCATGAGTCAATCATATGTTGTGCTAAATAAAACGGGACTTAGCTCACAAAGCGAAATAAGGATGTCATTATAGAATAAGTAACATTATAATCTTTGGTGAAAGTCACAATGAATACACACCTATTTTTTGTTTATTTATTTATTGTTTCTGGCGTTTTATTTTTCTGTCGTTTCTCTTTTTTGTCATGCATTTTTCAGTATGTTCCGACAAGTGCTTTATGCTTAAATTTCCAAGGTTTGGGGAGGGATGGGATCCCGCTAACCCTACAACAATTTGTCATGGAATTTTCAGTATGTTCCGACATGTGCTTTATGCTCAGATTGTCGAGGTAAGGGGAGAGATGGGATCTCTCTAACATGTTTAACCCCACCAAAATGTGTATGTATGTGCCTGTCCCCAATCAGGAGCCTGTAATTCAGTGGTGGTTGTTTGTGTATGTGTTACATATTTGTTTTTCGTTCATTTTTTGTACATAAATAAGGCCGCTAGTTTTCTTGTTTGAATTTTTTACATTCCGGGGCCTTTAATAGCTAACAATGCGGTTAGGACTTTGGTCATTGTTGAAGGCCGTACGGTGACCTATTGTTGTTCATTTCTGTGTCATTTTGGTCTCTTGTGGAGAGTTGTCTCATTGACAATCATGCCACATCTTACTGTTTATATTTGTCAATATGACATTTTGTTTTTCTTTGTTTACTTATTTGTTTGTTGTCTAATAATGGTTATAAAGATAATAACACAAATATTGTCTGCTGTGTCCCTATTTTGTTCACTCATAGTTCTTTCTATTTATAATAAAGACCGATAATTTCAAAGGTGAAATAAACGTGGTAATTCCTCTGACGTCATACAATAATAGGCGTTGTCATGACTTCGGATCAAACCAAATTGTAATCGCTTAGAAAAAATATAGTTCCTTACATTTTTCCTTTAATTTCAGAAAAATAAACATTTGCCAATGTATTAAAAAGAATAACTGATCAAAGAATTCAAATATCGAAAACTATTCAACTCATGACCGAACAACACTGATAAATAACGCGCATTTGTGAATGTATGTGTTGTTCGGTCCCTCGTGGACTATTTTTCTCTATTTTAATTCTTCGATTAGTTAGTCTTGAAATCTTATTGTATCTTTTTTATACAATATAAATTGAAATGACATTTTTTGAGCGGGAACTTACTTTTGTCCAGTGTCATAAATTATCATTTTTTGAACATTTGTTTTTACAGATTTCAACATGTAACCTCGAATGACTTATAGACTTGTGTCGAGTAACTTCGACTTCGAACTATTGAGATCAGCATGTTAAATAGTTATCAAAGGTACTAGGATTATAATTTAGTACGCCAGACGCGCGTTTCGTCTACATAAGACTCATCAGTGACGCTCATATCAAAATATTCATAAAGCCAAACAAGTACAAAGTTGAAGAGCATTGAGGATCCAAAATTCCAAAAAGTTGTGCCAAATACGGCTAAGGTAATCTATGCCTGGAATAAGAAAATCCTTAGTTTTTCGAAAATTTCAAAGTTTGGTAAACAGGAAATTTATTTAAATGACCACATTATTGATATTCATGTCAACACCGAATAAAAACCGAACAATTAAAACATAAAATTGAATTTCCTCGGAGTTCAGCATTTTTTTGTATAAATCTAAACAATTAAAATATCACATATGAAGTGTGTTTGTTTAAATTGTTTAGCTTTTGTATACAACGGTAAAACGTTTAGGTAAGCAGTGAAATATAGAATCAAATATGCTTGATATTTGATCGTATCTTTTATATTCATAATGACTCTAACATAGCGTTACGTAGGTGTCAATGAAATGTTTCCAGCGAAAAGGAAACAAAAGTATACTTTAAGAAAATACATATTTCCTCGGAATTTAGTATTTTTGTGTTTAAAACTAACCAATCAAAATTTCAAATATGAGGGGTTTGTTGAAATTGTTAAGCTTTTTATAAAACGTTTTGGTATGCAGTGAAAAATAGAATCATATATTTAACAAAATTATTCACACCTTACTTCTACCTTGTGGTGATACAGAAATTGTTATAATTTCATCGCATCTTTAATTTGACAACATTTATGACTCAAGCATAACATTACGTAGGTGTAAATAAAAAGTTCCCTCGAAAAGGAAACGAATGTAAATTTTAAGTAGATACATAATTCTTAAACCTCAACAGGCTAACAAGATGGAAGGTAAATAATTATTGTAGCTTGTATTTTTTACAAATCCTTCTGTATTAATGGTATCATTCTGTGTATCTATGCCTTATTATGCTGATATTTGTTTACTTAAAGTTATATAGGAAATCAGTTTGTTAATTGAGCAGGATTCTTGCCATTTGGATTAATTTGTAAAATGTTGATACTCAATTTGAAGAATCTTTAAAATTTTAAACTTTTAAACTTAAGTATATAGTAAATAGGTTCACCATTTCATGAAGAATAACGGTTCTCTAAATAAAGCTGAAAGGTAGCGAAACACTCCATCAAGTTAGCAATAGAGTTATTTGAAAAAAAAAAAAAAAAAAAAAAAAAAGTTAACTTTACACTAAAACAAAACACGGAAGAAACTAGATTATCAATATTTATGTTGTGCGTAAAGAATACTTAATCTATTTCATCTTTGCTTTCTTAAACTGTAATATAAAAGTCTGCTCTTAGTGCGCGATATTGGCCGGATGGAGGAAAATTTGTAAACAGTTGCTACATTTTTTTTTAGAATTGTTAGAATTTTGTATAATATATATATAAACTAGTAGTACATAGGTTCAGCGTTTCAAAATGAAAATCAACGGTTAATTCAAGAGACAAATGTCTAATATCTCTAAATAAAACTAAAAGAATAAATTGGAGATGCGGAAATACAAAGTGATCTTTGCACAAAACACAAAAGAAATTAAATGACTAGTAAATGTGTTTTTGAGAAAAAGATTGATTAATGCAACACATTTTCATAGAAGTAGAAACAAACTTGTCGTTGATGAGTAATTAAATGTTAACCTAGTCCTTTGAGAAAGTAGACCGTCTAGCTTTGGCAAATTTATTAACTATTTTCTTTATTCATTCAAGTGTCACGTGATCAAATCCGTCATTATTGAACAAAACCATCTAACTTCTATGTAAGTTTCATAAAAACAGGTTATCAACATTATCGGTCTTGCTCCCTTCAGAGTTTATCTAAGCCCATATTTTATTAACATACTCGGTATTCCTCCCTTCAGAGTTTATCTAAGCCCACATTTGATCAACATACACGGTCTTGTTCCGTTCAGAGTTTATTCAATTTCAAAGTTTTCCAAGTGGAAGAAACATTATTTTCTATATTGACTTCTCATGTAACTGATGATAATTAAATATCAAACTTCTGCTGGCTTTTTTTTTTTAAAGAAAACTAAAATATATATGGTTCTATATTATCAACACATGGATGTTCATGCATATGTATTTGGTTTTGGATGGTAGAGTCATTAAATATACTAGATAAGTTAATAAAACCAAAACATCTATTTATATATGTCAATTTCAGCATATTAAGTGAATGTCAAATTTAATTCATAATTCTGTATAATAGGACACATCATACATTTTTGTTATTTTTCTTTATTGTAAAAATTAGTTATGATGATAGAAGAGATAATTATTTACTTTGGGCGATTTAGTTGTGTTGGCCATTCGAAATAAAATTTCGCGAACCCATCTTGAACTAAATAGTTATCAAATTTACCAGGATCATAATTAAGTACGCCAGACGCGCTTTTCGTCTACATAAGAGTCATCAGTGAAGCTCATATCAAAATATTTATAAAGACAAACACGTACAAAGTTGAAGAGTATTGAGGATTCAAAATTTTAATAATACTGTGCAAGTCTCGACAAGATTTTAAATCGAAAATAAATGCAATAGATTTAATTATTTTTAACTTTCAAAACACAAACAATACAAAGAACTAATTTCATATTAAAGATTATAACTGTTTAGTGTCTTTTAAATATCAACCAATACTCGCATGACACCTGCCTCAGCCTCGTACAACTACAGCTGATTTTTAAATATCACCCAATGCTCACATGACACCTGAATCAGCCTCGTACAACTACAGCTGATTTTTAAATATCATCCAATGCTCGCATGACACCTGCCTCAGCCTCGTACAACTACAGCTGATTTTTAAATGTCCCCCAATGCTCGCATTACACCTGACTCAGCCTGGTACAACTACAGCTGATTTTTAAATATCAACCGATGTTCGCATTACACCTGACTCAGCCTGGTACAACTACAGCTGATTTTTAAATATCACTCAATGCTCGCATTACACCAGACTCAGCCTCGTACAACTACAGCTGATTTTTAAATATCACCCAATGCTCGCATTACACCTGACTCAGCCTCGTACAACTACAGCTGATTTTTAAATATCACCCAATGCTCGCATAACACCTTACTCAGCCTCGTACAACTACAAAACTAAGTTTTTGACCCGGAGGTAGTTTACTCGTTTACGAGCCCTTTCAATAGCTTGACCACAATTGTCATTGTGCCAGTACCGTCTCATTAGTATGTCTGACCATATTATTTTTAAAGCTGGATACAATGCATGTAACCGAAGCAGGTCACATTCTATATCACTGAATAATTTCTCTGATGTCAATATACACAAATCATTAGACCCAAGTTGAATAACAAGGAAACTCGAAAGGGGGCGGTTAAGCAACCTTTGTTCAAAGACTCTATTTAAATCACCCCACTTCATACCCCTTTGACCATCCAAACCATATGAGCACCTGTATTCTGTAGGCCAAGGTGAAGTCCCCAGGTCTAGACGAAGCTTCTTTATCGGCCCAATATACTATGGATGATCCTATTATCCAAATTGTTTTGACACCTAGAATTGATGAATGTATTATAATTTTTTTTTTTTTTTTTTTTTTAATAAGCTATTGCGTTTTAATAAGTATAGCCTATAGGTTTAAATGTTCAAACGGATGTATTTTGTGTAAGCATCCGATGTCCAACGACCCCATTTCTTTAATGTTTCGTCATCTACACATAGCCTTTTAGCATCAGTTGCTCCCCCGATTCTGAAAGAATGTGCTCTGAAACGTCCATTGATTTCGGAGAATGACAAACTCTTTTGTAAAATAGACGAAAAGTTGATAACGAGTGAGACTTGATCCGTCAAAATGTATGTATAAATTACTCCCGGACGAAGGATATCGAGTTTGTAAAAAATTCTTTAGTAAGTGAATGGGACACAAAGATTGGTCGATTTGCTCAATAATAATCAAAGTTAAAGAAGAGTGTAGTTGATCTGTTTTGGAACTACGTATACACAAACGAAGCTCTTCTTTGTGGTCAAATTTGACAACTGAAACGTCAGATATTTGTATAACATGTGCCCCTAAATCAGTTTTACTTTCCGCAGCTATCTCACCCACGCGAAGTAAAGCGAAAAAACTTAGACTAAAAGCTGAAGCAAACATGGCGGATTCATACGACGAAAAACAGACATGTTGAAGTGACCTGATTAATTTCCGTAATAAATCAATTGAATTGGATTTGACCTTTTTAAACCTTCTAATGTTTTCCCTACTAAAAACGATTTTGTACTATTTATTTAATCTTGAATCTTATGTTGATAACTTATTCCTGACATATATGTTAAGACAGTAGAGGCTGACAGACCCTTGATTGAAAGGAAGGCAATGTAAAATATTAAATCGCTAAGCGGGGCTGGCCAAATATCATGTAAGTTGTATGCTGATCGAAAGTTTTTAAATGATTCGATTGCCGTATTGTATGTTTTCCAGGTTTTTTGTGCCATAGAACTGGCAAGAAGATGATTTAATTCAATTTCGAAAACGTCCAAAGGTGGTCTGGAATTGCTGTAATGAAAACAGTCTGAAACGCTGAAAATCACAACGGGATAATGAATCGGCTATGGTATTTATTTTACCAGGAATGTGTTCTGCTTTTAAAACAATATTATATTTTAATGTGGAAAAAACTAGATTCCTGATAAGGGACATAACTCTATTCGACTTAGAAGTTCTCTTGTTTATGATAGTAACAACGGCCTGATTATCCACATAGAAAATGATTCATTTGTTTTTAAGATGTACTCCCCATATGTGAAGAGATATAACAACTGGGAAAAGTTCCAAGTAAGTAATGTCCTTCAATAAATCATGTTCTGGCCATTCTTTTGGCCAACAACTTTGAGCCCATTTTCCCTGAAAGTAAATGCCAAAACTTTTGTTTTGACCCCCGGCACTGTCTGTAAACAGTTCAAGCATATCGTTGGAAGTCCATAAACTATCAATCATGACCGTAACTCCATTTTATTGCTCTAAAAAAGAGGTCCAAACTTTAATGTCCTCGCGCATATTACATGATACCCGTACCCTGTGGTGTGCTTTTCTTATGTTACAAGTAGCATCAATCAATCTTCGGCAAAAAGCCCTTCCAGGGGAGATAACCTGACATGCAAAGTTTAACAAACCGATCAGGGACTGTAACTGGCGCAAGGTTACCTTTTTTGAATGAAGAAACAGCTGCAAAGTTTGTTTTAAATTAGTCAGTTTTTCCCCAGGGAGCCTCATTTCCATTTTTAAGGTATCAAATTCAATACCTAAAAAGGTCAAAATTTCTGTGGGTTGAACGGTTTTGTCTCCGGCTAATGGAACCCCCCAATCTGAACAAATTTTCTTGAACGTTTCAAGTGTTTCCTGACAAGTTGTACTATTTGCTTCACCTCCAAAAAGGAAATCGTCTAGATATAATGAAGTATATTTGAATTTCCACTGGTAAGTTCCGTAACCCAATGAAGCGCTGTTGAGAACTTTTCAAAGAGCGAACAGTTGATTGGGGCTCCCTGTGATAAACAACGATCAAAATAATATTTATTATATATATATATATTTAATAGCTTGCGATCAGCAACAACTGAAGGATATGTGTCGATTATACATTATAGCTGTGTTACAAATATATATGAAAAGTGCACGAAAGACTTAGTTAAGTATATATGCATGCTTTGGTTCAATAATTTCGATAACATTAAAATTTCAAGAAAGTCGTTTCATATGACTATAGTTTTAAAAACAGAATATATTGGTAGAATTTATTATGAATAAAGGCAACAGTAGAACAAAAGAAAAATCACAAAAATACTGAACTCCGAGGAAAATTCAAAACGGAAAGTCCTTAATAAAATGGCAAAATCAAATGATAAAACACATCAAACGAATGGACAACAATTGTCATATTCCTGTCTTAGTACAGTTATGTAGAAAATGGTGGATTTAACCTGGTTTTATGGCGCTATACCTCTCACTTGTGTTCAAACGTCATTAATCGATAGAGAAAAAAACAAATCCGGGTTACAAACCAAACCAAAACTGAGGAAAACACATCATTTATACGAAGACAAATGCAAACACAAATATCAACGAACTATTTGATAACAACTGCCATATGCCTGGCATGGAACAGGACAGTTTAAGAAAAAAAATAGTGAATTGACATACATATGTCCTGTTCCATGCCATATGTCTAGCATGGAACAGGACAGTTTAAGAAAAAAAAATGGTGAATTGAACCTGGTTTAATGGCATGCAAAACCTCCAGCTTTATTGCAATGTTGAAAATATCACTAAACCACTACTTGACAGAAATACAACACAAACACACACAAACACATTCATAACAGATAAACACCACATAATGTATTTAAACAGGTTTAAAGGTTAAGTTGTTAATTTCTGTGTCATTTACTGTCTTGGAGAGAGTTGTCTCATTGGCAATCATACAACATCTTCTTTTTTATATTAAAGTCGTTGTGTGCAATGAAATCAATGGTTGACTTTCATTGCCGTCTGCAATACATAGACCTTTTTACTTTTCTATGGATACATCTATTGATTTTGTTCTGATTATATTTATTACATGTTTCCACTTTTCAATGTTTTTTTTCTTCGTGATGTATAATGGTAGCAACTCTCTATTAATGAAAACTTTTCAATATTGGATTAAACCATTAAACATTTTGGATTGTAGTTCAAAATAAATCCAACCCCAACTTTTAACGTATAAGAACAGATGAACATAAGTAGCCACTAAAAGAGTGTATTAGCTAGCTATCAAACTAGATTTAATCCACCATCCACAAAAAAAATATGACAGTTGTTATCCATTCATTTGATATGTTTGATTTTGAATTTGTCATTTAATTATGGACTTTCTGTTTTGCATTTTTCTTGGAGTTTGGTGTTTTCGTTTTTGTTATTTTACTTTTATTTTTAAACAAAAAGAAAAACAAGATTTAAGCTTTCAGAACCTAGTTTCAGCTATTTAGCGGATTTCTGTTTTATTTAATCGGGTATATTTCATAAGTTTGAACAGTAAAATATTAAAAAAACAAAATTGAATGTTCCTATATGCCATTTTGTGCTTCTTAGTTACATATTTGTTTGTTTTTATAGTGCTCAAGATAATAACACAATGTTGACTGCTGTATCCCTATTTTTGACATTTTTACCTATTATGTCTGTTTGTTTTGATAACACATGGTTGTCAATACAATGGAATTTGATGCGACTGTCATACAAGTGAGAGGTAAACCTAGCTTTAAAACCAGGATTAATCCACCATTTTCAACATAAAAAAATGTCTGTTCCAAGTTAGGAATTTGACAGTTGTTATCCATTCGTTTGATGTGTTTCAGCTTTTTGATTTTGCCATTTGATTAGGGATTTTCCTTTTTGAGTTTTCGTCTGAGTTCAATATTTTTGTGATTTTCCTTTTTCCTAATGTCGTAACTACAATCCCATTCCCCCCGTTTCACGAATGTGACCTATCGAATTAGACTATTTTCTGGGTTTGTCATAGCATGAGCAACTCGACGGGTGCCGCATGTGGAGAAGGATCTGTTTATCCTTCCGGAGCACATTTGACCCCTTCTTCAGTTTTTGGTGGGTTTCGTGTTGCTTAGTCTTTACTGTTCTATCTATTTTGTAGTGTACTATTGTTTGTCTGTTTGTCGTTTTCTTTTGAAACCATGTCGTTGTCAGATTGTTTTTTTTTATGATTTGAAACTCCCTCTCATATCTTTCGCCTCTCTTTTATACTGCAGTAAAGAAAATTCGAGCAACATTGGAGTCGCATTAATTTATGTATTCCTAACTGACGGCACAGCACTATGACAAAAACGCAACGAACGTACAGAAAAAAAATCGACGAACGGTTCATAACCGTCCGGAATCACCCAATTCTTTGGTTATACCCTTGTTTATACAAGTAACCATCTACGACTAGCTTACATTTCAAATTGTAAATATCATCAATATAAAAGTCATTAAACGACTATTTTCAGTTGTTTAATGTCGGATTGTGATAACAAAAAAAAACAACAATGAAAATTCATTGCACCTCCAAAATTTCACATAGCATTTGTAGTTAAAATGTATCGCATTAAGTAATCAATATTATTTATTCAGCTGCTTAAAATACAAGTTCTTGAATTTCATCCTGTTATTTATTATACGTAAAACATGTTATATTCTAATGAAATTGTGTTAAAACATACTTTTAAATCATGTATTTCGTATTTTCAAAAGGTAAACAAACGCAGGTTTTACCATCATCTTTTATTCTACAATAGACATACTCGCATACGACAGTGAACATCCAGAGTGCATTTCTTTCTAACCTAAATTTTGTAAAAGTTGCGTGGCGTTTGCTATCGTTTGCTAAACGCTACGAAAGTAGAAACAAATACATCGTTTAATCAATGTTTGCTGACCCTGTTTGAACTTCTAATAATGCATGCACATATTGTTGGTAAACAGACTTATTACGCGGTTATAACAAAAAATGCTGTTCCTTCAACCAACATAGTAACAGATCTCAAGACTTTGCACCATTTTTTCCGGTTCATATATGTATGTACAATGATGTATGAAATAGTGTTGCCTATAATTATGATGATTACTAACAGTGTTTCGGGATTTTTGGCTTATACTGTTAAAGCATGGGTCCCCTTTTCAAAATTATCCTAACTATTGCCTTGTTTTAGCAAGTTATGCTCTTATATTTTTCTTACGTTTATTTGCTATGATAGGCACTAGGGCGAATATTTCACTGCATTGTTTGTCTTTTTTGCAAATTGGTCAAATGTTTCTTTTAATTTTACTGAAATTCAAGGTTGAAATAAGAAACAAATGTAGCGTTTGTACTAACAAACGATGAACGACAAACTGTAGACGCATTTTTAGCGAGTGCATAGTTTGCAAACTTTGCAAACGTACGTTAGAAGCAAATGATTAAAACATGCGCGCTTAGCCGTTTGCATCGTTTGTGTTAGAAAGAAATGCAATCGAAGTAACTAGATTTGCAATTTAGAAACTTTGTGTAAAAGAACCAAAAATAAATAAACATGGTCTGTTTACAATTGTAAATGCATGTGCAGATATTTGAATATTAAATGTTCATCTTCGAAATTCAGTGCCGTTTTTTGTCATCATTTTTAGAAAACAGATTTAACAAACAATTGTGCATCTGGAGCCGCGTACTCTGCCGCAAAAAACTGACAACGCCATGATAAAAAAGAAAAACGAAAAAAACAACATAATTAAACATTTATATGACATTATTTAATTATTCAAAGTGACTTCTTTCTCAACAAAGTTGAATGTAAATTAATCAATATTTTATATGATATGTAATTTTTCTGCTCCATAAAATACTAATTACACTTTTCTTAGTACAATTATATATTGAACGTATATACAAATATTTTACTCTGCCTCGTACACAAAAAAAGTACAAATGTCATAATTTTGGTAATTTAACAACTGTTACAATTAAGGTGTAGACCTTATGTCAGGGAGATAACTCTTTAAATCAGTGATGCGTTAAAAGTAAAAGTCAGGTTTCATCAATCATGTAACCTAGAATCATCGAATGTATTTATGAAAGTGGTTGACACAAACGTATTGATAATTTTAAGAGTTATTTCTCTTGACTTAGGTCTATTTCCTTAATTCATTAACAAAAGTCTCTTTCCAGCAGAATTATACAATTCGTCCGGGCATAATTTAACTGATTTTAAAAATACGTGTCTTGCGGATTCCATATCGCCTAATAACTGTAGAGCGATTCCCAATAGATAATAAGCTTCTGCTTTCAAATCTACATTAACCATAAAATAACCTTCATCTATAACCAGTTGTAAACCTTTGAGGGAATCTTGACATTGTCTGACATCATTGAGATGATAATAACAAAGGAAATTAAGGAAGTAAGCATACGCTGTAGATGGAAATGTATAAAATGTATTCAATTGGTTCATTTGAAGTTCATCTGGTATAAGCGTAGAATTCTCTTCAAATTGTGTATAGCCCACAACCAACGTTTTCAGCAAATATACTAAACTCTTTTTCTGAAATGTTTGTAGTTTTAGCAACTGGTAATGGATATCCGAAAACGTCATAAAGTGGCAGAGTTTTTCAGGAGTACATTTCGATAAAGAATAACTGACTATGTTTAAGGCTGCACTGTACTGTTTTGTCTTATAGAAAAGAGAAGCAACCATCAGCCATCCAGATACAGCGTCATGATATATATTATCTGTGACAACACTAAGACAGGATTTGTATTGTTTGTATTGGTATTTGTTATTACTTAATGTACTAATAAGTGGTACAGACTGGGCATGTTCTTGACACCACTTTGATATGTAGAAGTTATACACGTCTTTAATAGAAGATCCGGAAGACTGCTGACACAAAATTATCTGTTTCATCCTTACATTGTTTATATTCGATGTCGAAAATCCAAAGGAAATATTTGTAAAATGCAATAATCTGGATGTAAGTACTTTTTCAAATTCTTTTGAATATTGGGTATACGGTTCGATGGGGACATTCCAAATTGATGAATTAAAGGAAGATATTTGATCAGAAAATAAAATGCATCGCCAATTATAACTATGCAACATATATAATTTTTCTAACAGTACTTCACGAGGACGGCCTACAATTTTGTTCTCGAACATGTTGTTCTCTGGAATGAAGTAATGTGAGCAAACTGAGTGCTCAACACAATAAATCAGCCTGCTAAAACATCGCATAAAACAAGGAATAATGTATTCAGGTTTCCATACAGACTGTGACAGTTCTTCAGATATCCAAAACACAATTGTTTTCAGGAAGTAAGAACAGAGTAAATCTTCACATTCGGAGAAAGTAGCTATTACATCTTTCAATATGATTTTCAAGAGAGCATAACACAGTAGTTGAGTATGTGTAAAGGTATTAATAAGAAATTTTTCACCAACTGAAAAAGATACCCGCCATTCTAGATCTTCTTTTGGTGACCCTTTGACTCCGATCGGTACAAAAAGTACTCCGTGTTTTATAATACTTTGCTTGACATTATAACTCGGCCATGAGTTATTCGATCTTGTGATCCACTGTCCTGCAGGAGATACCCATGTTTTACAGTGTAAACAAAAAGCAAAGTCAAAAATCCCTGTCGAGTCAGATAAACAGGGTCCATGAATCGAAAGTTTATCACTGTACAAGAACTTTTGTTTATCTAATGTACTAGAAAAATAAATTTTACCATTTTGTTCTTCACATAGTTTTAAAACACTCCGAGATCTGCAATAATCTAGTTTCAACTGAGCATAACCAGGTTTGACATCGTCTCTTTCCATTGAAAAATATGTAATATTTGGATTAAAGAAGGGTTTTATATTTTCATAAGCCTCAAAGGTTCTTGAAACCTGCATTAGATCTAAATCACTGCCTCGCATATCCAGTCCTTCCCCAAAGCTTCCACTTGTTATAAATGTTGTTTTCTTATTACTTGTTAAATCGTCCCTGACAGCGTTCATCAATCTGATTTGTTTAACATGATCTTCTGAACCTACTATATGTTGACACAGATAATGATACAGTGCTATAGATATGTCTGGTGTTACATTGTCTGTAATAAAAACAAACAAAATAGAAAACTGTGAATAAACAAATATTATTTTACTGTTAAAGTAAATACATATGACAGTAGCTGTCAATTCGTTAGATGCGTTTGAGCTTTTGATTTTGACATTTCATTAGGGACTTTCCGTTTTGAATTTTCCTCGAAGTTCAGTAAACAAAAGTTTATTTAAAATGTAAATATTCGTATTAATACATTCAAATACTATTATGTTCCTCACACTATATATTTCTTTGTACACATGACAACCAACGTGAATACGATATTACATTTACGGTAGATTCATGGCATATCGTCATCTTGAATTGGTCAATCGCTGTACACAATCGGTCTAGTTCTTTGCCTAAATCTGCAAATTTTTAGGCAAATTTGCAATTTATTGGTTAGACTGTTTATTAACATACTATATAGTAACATACTATATAGTAAAAGAAGAGAAGAGGGACCAAAGACACCAAAGGGACAGTCAAACTCGTAAATCTAAAACAAACTGACAACGCCATGGCTAAAAATGAAAAAGACAAACAGAAAAACAATAGTACACATGACACAACATAGAAAACTAAAGAATAAACAACACGAACCCCACCAAAAACTAGAGGTGATCTCATTTCTGTAGATCACCGAAAGGGGAAGTGGTCTAGAACACAGTATTATTTTATTTAGGGGATTCACTATACACGCAAATTTTTATTAGTCTTCACTTCAAGGTTAATCGAGCAAATTTTATTAAACAAGGCTTTTTACAGTTTTTTTTACTTTACTACGGGCTCAAAAGGATCTTAAATCTGATTTTATTGCTGTGTCCACAATAGACACAGCAATATTATTCTACGTATTTCACCTGTATCGGTTTGGACAATTCCATGGACTATTCCATACACACACCATTATGCTTAAGGGGTTTTCATATGTCATGCCAAGATGATATAGGCTATTTGCCGTTGTTTGTCACAAATAAAAATCTGGTAAAGTCACTTTTCTGAAAAACCAATATAAATATAGTTAACATGTTTATGTATTTAATCTAACTGTGTTCATTGACCCGAATGTTTTAATGACAACACACACCTAAAATTCGTTTTGGTCTATTCCATGACATTAGCGCGGGAAATATTCATCAGAGACTTAATTTTAATGGACGTTCATTTGGAAAATTTTACTATCTATTTTATGTGAACAATTGTCATATGTGTTTGTGTTTCGTACATTTAAAGGATCAACGTTATTTAAATTCCGTATATCTTCATTTGACATCAGGTTTGTACGCATTTAGTCTCTTCTCTAGTCTATAATCTAAACTGAAGGCCGCGAAGGGACACATGTCATGATGACACGTGCTGCACAATCCCACACATTTCAACGAACAAAAAAGTTACTATTGAATAGACTTTATCAGCTGTTTATAGACATCTATATGCATTTCATCCCCTAATGTCAGTCATGAATACACTGGCATTAACAGCGGAAACCGTGTATTCGCGAATTCTGTCTTTCGCCTGCTATGGACGATTTCATACAACATTGTATATTAGGGGTTTATTATGGACGATTCCATATAACATTGTAGTTCAGGGGTGGTTTACATGTTTAGTCGTATCTGGTATCGTACATTATTTCTACATATTTGTATATGTTGTAGGAAACAGCTCAATTTCATGATAATTTGGTATACAGAAACATGACATAAGTTTTTTACATAGTTGATGCGTAACGTAAGGGTACCCAAATTGCACTGAGTACCCAAATTGCACCTATTTAGAAAAAAATAGCAATAAAAATCTTACAAGATTTCCTAGAGACTCAACAAGTTGTATTTTTATGATTTGATACTATGCCCGTCTTGCAACATAGGTAAACATATTTAGTTATACACAAAACGTTCACAGTATTTATCAACAGATGGACTGTTTACTGAAGAAAAAAAAAATGTACGAAAACGTCACCATGCGACGTCATCAAAATGTCATCTTTTTAAAATTGGCAAATACAATATATTATAAGTATCCATTTCGTAAAATATGTATAGTAAGCATGGACAAATATCCAATTGTTGAAAATATTTGAAGAAATTAAACAAAAGCTCGGTTATTCGACTTTTGATGATGTAAATTTAAGCATGGATGCAATTTGGGTACTCCTCATTACAGAATCATGGATAGTTTGGAGGTTGATTCAAACCCATTTTTTAATGACTCAATATGGACTAAATATTAAATTGGTGTACCTATATGACAAAGAAGGATAGGGCTACAAAATAAACACAGTATGGACATTTTTTTCCTGATCATAAAAAAACGTAGGTGAAAAAACTGTCAAAATAGGTGCAATTTGGGTACCATCACGTTATCTGATCCGTGATTTGTATATATTTTAATGGTGCTCTCAGTAAGGCCAAAAAAATATATGTTTGTTTACGGGTACCTGACAGATCCTATTTTGAGCACCCACCCTAAGCCATTTTATTGCCGTCGTAAGAAATAATCCAATCATTATAAATAGGGGAACTCTCCCCCCATGGACAACTCAGACCATGCAAGACGGACCACACAATTCAAAATCATGGCGCAAAAAATAAAATTGACAAAATAATAAAAAGAAAATACCGACCTACCTACCTACCCTACATATTTTTATGATGTAACCTTAAACAGACATGTTAGTTTTCTCGTTTGAATTGTTTTACATTGTCTTATCAGGGCCTTTTTTAGCTGACTGCGGTATGGGCTTTGCCTATTGTAACATGTACAACAATCAAACATCAACCCACACTAAACTGAATGTAATTGAAAGACATCTAGAGGTTGATATCAGAGGCGGATTTAAGGGGGGGGGGCGGGCCCCTGCTTTTTGAGAAAAAATTTGGTTGCTTATATAGGGAATCACTGAATCGTGACTGGAGCAAGCCCCCTCTTAGGTCAATCAGTGGGCCCCCACTTTAAAAATTTCTGGATCCGCCATTGGATATACAGTATCGAACAGAAGATAAAAAAGGGAACAATATGGTGAATTTTAGAGATTAATATTATTTCATGTACATGCATTTGAAATATTTAAGATATATTGTTTCGATTTTTTTAGTTCTAGGTTCCACGGTGACCTAGCTTCCATTTTCGAAAACTGTGATTTAAATGCTAGTCTATTAGAGGGATATTTCCTTTTCATTGGTTGTAGATATGGAATCTTATTTTACCATGGATCAGATTTGAAAATGACTTTGGGAATGAAGATATCGTAAAGACTGAATGTCAGTTTTAGTCTTATATATGTACTTTATAATTTTAGTCTTGCATGTACATAATTATGTGTACATATATCACTGATTCAGTGGCAATGGTAAATAGACACTGACAAGTCTTAGATAATATTTTATAGTTTTGAATGTTTTGTCCGTTGACTAAAATTAGGTGGAGGTTTGTGTGTTCTTATTTCCAACAGAGGTAAACTCGACACATATCAATATGTGCATGAAGCAAATTGATAGTTGCTAGATACGGAATAATTGTACCACAAGAAAGTTTTAACCTGTGTATATATACTTAAAATATGATAAAAAAAATCATGTCTTTTTCAGGACTTCTGAATCCAACCATGTAGTATGGAATGTTTTTGAGATGTGGTTTTGGTCGATGGATGTTAATGAAGGACCTGTAGTACAAAGTATATCACTGAATTTAGCTCTTTGTCTAAGTGTATTATTGAATACTTTGCTTTGAGCTCATTTCATTGTTATGCAAATCATTCTTTGTGAAATAAAGATTTGACAGAAAACTCTCATGTACAAGGATTTGTCAAAGTAGTATCACCTCTATTTACAATGTAAGTATTAGGGAGATAAAAGCATTCTATTTTGATTTGAACCAAACATATTATAAAAAAAAGAACAAATTTACCCGAGAATGCTACTACCACTTCTAGCAATATGATGCTAGGCTGTTTTAATACATCTGTACTAGCTGCCTACTGATGACTCGGTTCTGAGAGTAAATGGTCCTTCAACTATGCGGGGAAAAATTATAAGGCATATCTAGGCTTATCAATTTCTAAAACAATATTTCATTGTACATGTTTGAAATTTTTAAACAACCACAGAAATTTTTGTAGTTGAAATACATGTAGGTACCCTGTCGTCGTCTTCCCAAGACAGATGGTTTCCAGATAATAACTTCAGTATAAGTAAAAAGGAAGCCTTAAAATTATAACATACTGTGGATGCATTTATTTTTGTGGGTACCAATTTTCGTGGATTAAAGAAAATTTGCATTTTCGTGGATATTTAATTTCGTGGTTTTGCCGAAGTCTGCATACAAGCCTATAGAAAATTTGTTAATCTTTGAACATTTAATTTCGTGGTTAGACTCTACCCACAAAAGCCACGAAAATTGGTATCCACAGAATAATAATGAATCCACAGTAATATTTATAATCATAAAAGGAAGCTTGGGATTGTTTTGGGGGGTTATATATATAGTTCCTGAGGTTTAGGAATAAGGGTTCCAAAGGTGACCAAAACAAGCATTAATCTAGTGTCCGTACAAAAAGTCGTGTATAAGTATTTCAATTGTTCTGAAATTGTACCATAATATTGAATACCATAAGTAGAAGGTTGAGGTCTATGTTTTGGGTTATGGGTCAAACAGTCTAGGAATTAAGGGTCAAAAACAAACATTTTTCACATTTTGTAGATTCCAGACAATAAATTGGAGTTATTTTTTTGTGCAGAATGGTTGTTGAATTACCTAAAACCAATGCATTATGAAATCTTCTTTAAAAATTGGAGTTTAGATTTCTCTGTCCAGAATAGTAGTTGAATCAACTTAAAATAAAAATAATGCTATACATGTATATACAATATACAATGCAAAATTCACTTAACTACCAACTGATAAATTTAAGCAGTCTTTAATAGCCATTCAGTGATTACAAGCACTTTGATTATCATTCTAGGGTTATGCCCTTTCACAAATGGAAAAATTTCTCAAGTTTGTCTCAACTAAATTTAGTGAAATGTGTATATAATGCTTATTACCTCTAAACTCAGTTTAAGTTCAATTTTTGGCAGCTTCACTTTATGTACCTTTTTAACGTTATATGCTAGCGGGGGCATCATCACCATGACTGTATGACATTTATATTTTAATACTTTGTTTTATTAAAATGAGTAGTTGAATAATTATTGTTGCAAACTCCATTAGAAATTTGATTTGAGATCATTTTTATACGACCGCAAAAATTGAAAACTTTTTGGTTGTACATTGGTATCACGTTGGCGTCATCGTCTTCATCCAAAGACGTTTGGTTTTCGCACTCTAACTTAAGTAAAAGTCAATAGAAATATATGAAATTTAGACACAAGGTTTATGACCATGAAAGGAAGGCTGGGATTGATTTTGGGTATTGGTCTCAACAGTTAAGGAATAAGGGCCCAAATTAGCATTGTTCTTGGTTTTTGCTCTATAACTCAAGTATTAGTAAACAGAAATCTATGATATTTTAACATAAGGTCTATGGCCACACAAAGAGGGTTGGAATAGATTTTGGTAGTTTTAGGTGTAGGATTTAGGAACCAAAAACAGGTCCTAAATAAGCATTTTTCTTGTTTTTTTTAACAATACCTTTAGCATAAGTTAATAGAAATCTATAAAGGTTTATGACCACAAAAGGAAGGTTTTGATTATTTTTGTGAGTTTTGGTCCCAAGGAATAAGGGGCCAAAATTAAACTTTGTTTGCTTTCATAAAAAAAATGAATTATTGTGCTTCTTTGATATGCCAAATCTAACCGTGTTCAGATTCTTAATTTTTGGTCCTGTTTTTAAATTGATCTACATTAAGGTCTAAAGGGTCCAAAATTAAAATTAGCTTGATTTTAACAAAAATTGAATATTTGGGGTTCTTTGATATGGTGAGTCTTAACATGTACTTAGATTTTTGATTATGGGCCCAGTTTTCAAGTTGGTCCCAATCGGGGTCAAAAACTATTATACAAAGTATTGTGCAATAGCAAGAAATCTTTAATTGCACAGTATTGTTCAATAGCAAGAAATGTTCAATTGCACAGTATTGCACAATAGCATGAAATCTCCAATTGCACAGTATTGTGCAATAGCACAGTATTGTGCAATAGCAAGAAATTTTTAATTGCACTGTATTGCACAATAGCAAGAAATATCTAATTGCACCATATTGCGCAATAGCAAGAAATTTTCAATTGCACAGTATTGCCCCGTTTTCAAATTGGTCTACATTAAGATCCAAAGGGTCAAAAATTGAACTTTGTTTCATTTCAACAAAAATTGAATATATGGGGTTCTTCAATATGCTGAATCTAACCGTGTATTTAGATTTTTAATATTTGGGCCCGGTTATCAAATTGGTCCACATGGAGGTCTAAAGGGTCTAAAATTAAACATTATTTGATTTCATCAAAAATTGAATTCTTCGGGTTCTATGATATTCTGTATTTAACCATGTATTTAGATTTTGGATATTGGACCAAAATAGGTAAATGTCCAATTAAAAATTTTAAGTTGAAGTTCTTTATAGACCACATTGAATCTGTCAGAAACCTATGTTGTGTCAACTATTTAACCACAATCCAAATTCAGAGCTGTATCCAGCTTGAATGTTGTGTCCATACTAGCCCCAACCGTTCAGGTTTCCACCTCTGCAGTTGTATAAAGCAGCACCCTGAGGAGTATCTGTTCCATTCATTTGTTATTTCTTAATTTGTGTGAATTAACATTGTTACAGTAAATGTTAATTACTACACTTGCATACCACAACAAATACTGTATTGGTACATGTATCACTTATATTTATATCCATATAACAAAACAAAAAATGAAAAGGAATAATTTTGCAATACCTTTTGAGTACTAAATAGCTTTTAGGTATTTAGACATATTAAGACTTATTAAGTAGATGTTGATGATATCTGCTTGACATGCTTTAAATTCGATCAGATTACTTTTGGAGCAGTTATGAGTCTTTGAAGCATGCTCACAAAGGTTCTTTTGGTGAAATCATTTTTATATTGGTCAACATTTGTCTTTGCTTCGACCAGCTTTGGAGGAGATATAAAGAATTGATATAAATCAGCACAGAGGTTTACTTCCTATCTTATTTAGCCCCAATAATCATGTAAGACATAAGCCATTGTCATTACTTAAAACCAATAAATGTATTATAATCTAAGGAAGAAATTCGACATTTTAACAAAAAAATTTACTAATGATACTGACGATCCACCACAAAGTAATGTAAATAGAACCATACCAATAGTAAGCAAATACATATAAAAAAGATGAGGTATGATTGCCAATGAGACAATTCTCCACAAGAGACCAAATCGACACAGAAATTAACAATTGCTCTCCCAGCTACAAAATGTATCCAAAACCAAAGATGTAGAACATGTTCTATCATAATCATTTGGTAACTAATGTAATTACTGTCTCCCCATGTCTGTATTGAACATAAAAAAAATATCAAATAAATAACACTCCTAATGCTCAGATCGGTTGTCACCGTGCAACACAGTTATTAACACCATATAGGAAAAACATAGAACTTTATTGTCATAAGACACTGTCAAACATCCAAACATACTATACACACTCATCTGTGTCCACACTTGTTTATATAAGGAAAAATTAGTGATTTTTTGCATAATCCAAAATGTTTAAACAAATACCAAATATTTTTGTTTTTAGAATACATATTTCAGGGGAGTTAAAGTGGCTGGGTGTCTTGATTAAAATTGATAGAATTTTCAAAAATTTGTCAAAATGATTTGACTTGATTTTTGGTGTTTCAACGCCGTTTTTAAGAACTGCATTTAAGCAATTTCGTGGCGGTCAGTTTTTATTGGTGGAGGAAGCCGGAGTGCCCGAAAAAAACCACCGACCTTCAATAGGAAAACTGACAATCCTAGTCAATAAAGATAGGAGTCGAGTGCACCCGCACGTGCGGTGTTAGAACTCACAACCTCAGTGTTGACTGGCTAGTGATAACAGTAGTGACTACTAAGACCACTTGGCCACCGAGGAGTTAAGGTGGCTGGGTGTCTTAATCAAAATTGATCGAATTTTTCAATAATTTGTCAAAATGAAGTTTTTGTCTGGTAAAGTTGAAAACAATTAATCAAACACTAATAAGGTGTTTATAAAAAACACCGATGTAATTATGATAAAACACACAATTTTCTATATTTACATTAAAAGTCTTATACATAAATTACATACTACTCTCAAATTTGCACATTTCATCAAAGATCTAGACCAACGTTATCTACTTGAAAATCCAAGATGGAGGAAGACGCCCGAGCCACCTTAACTCTTTTAGTAAAATATTTATACTGGACAGATAGGGATTTTTTTTTACTTGTAGCAAGAAAACGAGTTCAGTACCTCATCAAAGATATAGCAAAAACTACCATTTTTTCTTATCATTTCCTTAAAGCATATTATATAACCTTTCTTCTCATATCTAATTTCAAAAATCTTTTTTTTTTCATGAACAATCTATGCAAATTTGGGCAATTTTGCACGACTTGTAGGTTGATAATAGCACGGTGACCATCAATTTATTTCATATTTTCAAAAAAAATTGCAAAATTTTCATTTTGGCAAAAAATTAAAAAAAACTCTATCTGAGGAAATCTATACCGATGATCTACCTTAAGCAAACCAATAATGTTTTTTTTTTTATAATAACAGCTAAATTTAAGCGAAATACAGTTATTACAGATACAAAAACAATAACGGTTTATTATTTTTAAATATCAGCTGTATTTGTATGAGAGTGAGAAACAGGTGTGATGCGAGCTTTAGGTGATATTTAAAGACACTAACCTTTATTTTGCAATTAATTCTGTATATTGTTTGTGTTTTGAAAGACAGAAAAAAATCACATTTATGGCTTTATTTTCGATTTAAAATCATTTTGAGGCTTGCGTAGTAATATTTAAATCACACATTCAGTTGAAGACGGGTTCGCGGCATTTTTTTCGAATGGTCAACAAAAATACATCGTTTAAAGTAAATAATTATTGTTTTTATCATCACAACTAATTTCAACAATACAAATAAATAATAAAAATGTATGCTGTGTCCTACGCTTTAAAATTATGAACTAAAATTGATATTCACTTAATATGCTGAAATTGAAATTGACATATATGATGTAAAAGATGTATTGATTTTATTAACTTATCTAGTATATTCAATGACTCTACCATTCAAAACCAAATACATGTACCTCCATATTTTGATAGTATAGAACGACATATTATTTCGTATTCTCATTAAAAAAAACAGCAGAAGTTTGATGTTTAATTATACGTCAGTTAAATCAGACTTCAATATAGAAAATAATGTTCCTTGCACTTGAAAAACTTTGGGATTTAATAAACTCTGAACGAAACAAGACCGTGTATGTTGATAAAATGTGGGATTAGATAAACTCTGAACGGAGCAAGACGGAGTATGTCGATAAACTGTTGGATTGAATAAACTTTCAACGGAGCAAGACCGATTATGTTGATAAACTCTGGGATTAGATAATCTCTGAATGGAATAAAACGGAATACGTTGATAACCTGTGGGATTGAATGAACTCGGAACGGAGTACGATCGAGTAGGTTGATAACCAGTGGAATTAAATGAACTTTGAATGGAGCAAGACTGAGTTATTGATAACCTGTGGGACAAAATAAACTCTGAACGGAGCAATACCGTGTATGTTTAACCAGTGGAATTAAATAAACTCTGAATGGAGCAAGACGGAGTATGTTGATAAACTGTTGGATTGAATACACTCTAAACGGAGCAACATCGATTATGTTGATAAGCTCTGGGATTAGATAAACTCTGAATGGAACAAAACTGAATACGTTGATAACCTGTGAGATTGAATAAACTCTGAACGGAGCACGATCGAGTATATTGATAACCAGTGGAATTAAATGAACTCTGAACGGAGCTAGACCGAGTAAGTTGATAACCTGTGGTATTAATTATACTCTGAATGGAGCAATACGGAGTATGTTGATGAACTGTTGGATTGAATAAACTCTGATCAGCGCAAGACCGATTATTTCGATAAGCTGTATGATTAGATAAATCTGAATAGAACACAACGGAATATGTTGATAACATGTGGGATTGAATAAACTCTGAACGGAACAGGACAGTGTATGTTAATAACCTGTGGGATAAAATAAAAAAAACTCTGAACGGAGCAAGCGGGAGTATGTTGAAAACTTGTGGAATTGAATAAACTCTGAACAGAGCAAGACGGAGTATGTTGATAACCTGATGGATTTAATCAACTCTAAACGGAGCAA
Source organism: Mytilus trossulus (assembly GCF_036588685.1). NCBI lineage: Eukaryota > Metazoa > Mollusca > Bivalvia > Mytilida > Mytilidae > Mytilus > Mytilus trossulus. The sequence goes on from NW_026963319.1 coordinate 87,972, forward strand.
GAGGGGGTATGTTAATAACCTATGTGGGACTAGATAAACTCTGAACGGAGCAAGGTCGATACACTCAACATGATAATCATATCTTCCTATTTACTGTAAGCCATCTTATTTTTTAGGATAGTTTTTTTTTCACGTTTAACTTTTTCTAACCGATTTCATGGCGATTTAAATACGCGAATCTCAAATTTACTTCAGGTAGATAGATATGGGGAAATCCAAGTTTTCCATATTTGCGACGATTTATATTCACGTTATTTTTCTACTCGTTAAAGACGCCAAAATAAACAAGTCTCGAAAATAAGTCGGTTTCCAGTATAAGTAAGAAGATATGATATGCGGGCAAACGAGATAACTCTCCATCCAAGTAACAATGTATAAAAAAAGTTACCAATTATAGTTCAAAATACGACCTTCAACACAGAGCCTTGGCTCACACCGAACAGCAAACTATATACATGTTTCACCTTACACATTAACCATGCTTCATTGGCACTTAAACCGAATCTTCTTAAGTCTATTCATTCAAACACACATAAATAAAGACAATAGTAGTATACCGCTGTTCGAAAGTCATAAATCGATTGAGAGAAAACAAATCCGAGTAACATAAAAGAAAAACCATGCATTTGAAATAAAACGGTAACAAATATGGTATTACAGTGATTTTGGACAGAAATGTTAGCACATATTAATCCGATAATTGATATTTTAAGTCTTTATTATTTGGTAACAATTAAAAGCAAGAAAACCCAATTCAGACTAAAATGTAAACCAGAACTCTAATCAATTGAAGAAACTGATATATGATACATGGTTTGTTACTGACTCCCTACTGGTTCATAGAGGGTAGGTAAAATCCAAACCGATTTAATTGTTTGCCCTTCTTTACTGATGAGTCCAAAGTTATGTAATAACGTTACCATGGATGCACTCGAGCACCAAATGCAAGTGATTAATCATACCCATATGTATTTTCAAAGACAAAAAAATCAGCACATAAGGAAATGATTTCCTATAACCTTAATATTGTGTTGTGGTGTAAACAAGGAAATTGATAGTTTAACCTTATTTTAATTTTATTTGAAACAAAAGATTCTTCACGGTAAATATCTATATGTTTGTATCCTTAATTTTAGTTTGGGATGACTGTACATGGATTTGTCAGAGATTGACCCTTAGGGAGCTAGCGATTGTCTTTAAGTTTTATTCAGAGAACTGAGACATTTGGCTCTTGAATAAACCGTTGTTCATCTTGAAAAGTGTAGTAACATTTTACAAATAACTCCAAACCAGCCAGAATCGTGCACCATGAACATCATGATTTCCAATATAACTTTAAGTAAACAAAGATCAGCGTAAAATACAGAGATTAAAAGAATGATACCATTGATACATAAGGATTTGTAAAAATATAGAAATAAAAATAAGTGTTTACCTTCCATCTTGTTAGCCTGTTGTGGTGTAAGTGAGAAGTATGTATCTACTTAAATTCTACTTTAGTTTCATTTCCGATGATACTTTTCATTTACACTCACGTAATGCTATGTTTGAGTCATTATAAACTTTGTAAAAGATACGATCAAATATAAAACAAGTTATGTACCACTTCTGTTACGTTGGTAGACTATATAATTAAGAGATACGCCATGTGTACTGGTTAACATACTTTAATATAATGCTAGAGCTAACTAATCAACACAAATACAAATTGCAATACGACGCACCCTTATCTGATGTGTCTATCAACACAACACGTGCGTGTACTCTGAACTGTATAAATATTTATGAATGAATTAAAGAAAGTTACAATATTGCAACCATCGGGTCGAATTAGTGTGTGATTTTCCTTCGTGTGATATGTTTACTATTTTACTTTTTGATACTATATAAATGTTTATTCAAAGTATTTATACAATGGGCATTGTTGTAACAGCACTAGATTATAGATAACTTACTATACATATTCAGGATCCAATCAAATTACCACGAATGCTTCACTGTCAAACTGGTATTATATCTAAAATTAAAAGAAAAATGAGCCTGGGGACACTAATGCCCCCGCTCAAGCTTCACTGTCAATCTGGTATTATATCTTTAAAAAAAAAAGAAGAATGAGTCTGGGGACAAGAATGTCCGTACCCAAGTGTTACCGTTAAATTGGTATTATATCTTAAATTAAAAGAAGAACGAGTCTTCGGACACGAATGCCCCCGCTTTAGCTTCACTGTCAAACTGGTCTTATGTCTTAAAATAAAAGAAGACTGAGTCTTTGGACACGAATGCCCTCGCCCAAACTTCACCGACAAACTGGTATTATATCTAAAAATAAAAGGAGAATGAGTCTGGGGACACTAATGCCCTCGCTCAAGTTTCACTATCAAACTGGTATTATATCTAAAAATAAAAGAAGAATGAGTCTGGGGACACTAATGCCCTCGCTCAAGTTTCACTGTCAAACTGGTATTATATCTAAAAATAAAAGAAGAATGAGTCTGGGGACACTAATGCCCCCGCTTAAGCTTCACTGTCAAACTGGTATTATATCTAAAAACAAAAGAAGAATGAGTCTGGGGACACTAATGCCCCCGCTTAAGCTTCACTATCAAACTGGTATTATATCTAAAAACAAAAGAAGAATGAGTCTGGGGACACTAATGCCCCCGCTTAAGCTTCACTGTCAAACTGGTATTATATCTAAAAATAAAAGGAGAATGAGTCTGGGGACACTAATGCCCCCGCTTAAGCTTCACTGTCAAACTGGTATTATATCTAAAAATAAAAGAAGAATGAGTCTGTGGACACTAATGCCCCCGCTTAAGCTTCACTGTCAAACTGGTATTATATCTAAAAATAAAAGAAGAATGAGTCTGGGGACACTAATGCCCCCGCTTAAGCTTCAATGTCAAACTGGTATTATATCTAAAAATGAAAGAAGAATGAGTCTGGGGACACTAATGCCCTCGCTCAAGTTTCACTATCAAACTGGTATTATATCTAAAAATAAAAGAAGAAACCAAACATTTAAGCGATATTTTGCAAAACAAAATTCATACGAAAAAAAAGATGAACATAATGAATAATTAGAAGAAAATCAATCGGCCTTTCCACAGAAATTGGAAAACTAATGATACTAGTACTATAATTTTACATGTATAAGATGTAGAACTATCTTTATTCTGACAGGATCCGCTACTCATACATGTTCTGCCATCATTACATAATTATCTTACTTTGTTACGAATGAAACAATTTGAGAAATTAATCTTGTGTATGGTTATTTGTATTAACATTTTAGTACATCCTTTTGGTTTACAGCTCTTCATTTATGTCATTTGACATTTGTACGAGGGCCACAACGTGTTTATTGATAAAAGGATTACAGGCGCGGTTCAAGGATTTTGAAATAGGGGATGGAAGCCTGACAAGCTAACGTTTGGAGTGATTCCGTAGTCTATACATATATGAGGCTCCATAATGGGACCAGTCCCCTGCCCCCTTTATATCCGTCTCTGGAGAATAACAGACAAAATGTAGAGAATATTGAGCAAACTAAATAAAGAATAGACATGAAATGGCTTAAAAAAGGTGTGAATAATTGAATAATTTGGTAAAATAAATATAAAAAAGATAAAAATAGCCTTATAAATAAAACATACCGAAATGATGTCCCCCTTCCAGACTCTCTTATATGATCACAGACAACCGAAATGTTTGTGTTGGTTATTGAATGGATTTATATATGAAGCGGTTATGTTTGTGCCATGTTTGCATCCGTATGGGATTCCCCAATTATGTTCCAAAAGACACGTGAAAAACTGACCATAGAAAAGAAGTCGGTTTTTTTTATTAAAAGAAATGCAATATACCTAAACGCCTGTTTTATAATATCAGATGAGATAAATGTTATATAAAGATGCATTTACCACAGCTTTTATATAAGATGTAGAAAAAAACACCATGACATGGCTTTCTTAATGAAACCTGTGTAATGCTTCTTCTGAGAACCTTATACCATGATAAATAGGAGGCAACCACTGTATTTTCCAATCTGGTGTGCTGTTTTTGTGGAGTTAGAGGTAACTCACTGGTTAAAGTTGACATGTAAATGTAAAAACAGTCTCTGTTTCGAAGAATTTGCTTAGTCTTAAGTTTCCTATGTTGTGTCTTGTTTTCTATCATTTGTCTGTTTATATTTTTTCTTTTTTAGCCATGGCATTGTTAGTATATTTTCGATCTTTGACTTTGAGTGGTAAAAAGCATGCTTATTTCATTTGTAGCTAGTTTGAAAATAGTTCAAAACCCTAAGCTATGTTACTATTTGTTAATACCGAACTTAAACCGTTATGAAATAAAGGCAATAGTAGTATACCGCTGTTCAAAACTCATAAATCCATGGACAAAAAAAACAAAATCAAGGTAACAAACCAAAAACCGAGAGAAACGCATTAAATATAAGAGGAGAACAACGACATAACACTAAAATGTAACACACACAGAAACGGACCGAGCATCAGACAAAATCCCACGAAAATAACAAATATAACATCAAAACCAAATACATGAATTTGGGATAGACAAGTACCGTGACACCTATTTCACTGGTTTATATGGTTTGGTCATTGGATAACATATTCAAGATATGCTCGACCTCAATTTAGTTATACCCAAGTAAACAAACTCGTATCAGGCTTTTAGAGTAGACACAGTTTAAAACGTTAAATCATTGTTGAAACAAATCTCATTTTTCATTTCATCAATTGTAATTTTGTAAATTAGTCAAAATATGATAAAGTTGTTAATGTGTAAAGACGTCGTCCTATTTTGTCGCCAAAACACTCTAGGACACGACATTTCAAACGAGAAAACTATAAGGGCCTAATTTATGTACAAAAAAAAACGAAAAACAAATATGTAGCACATAAATGAACAACAACCACTGAACTGCAGGCTCCTTACTTGGGACAGGCAGATACATACAGAATGAAACGTGGTTAAACATGTGAGCGGGATCCCAAACCTCCTCTAATCTGGGACAGTGGTATAAAGCAAAATTACAAAAATACTGAACTCGGAGGAAAATTCAAAACGGAAAGTCCCTAATCAAATTGTAAAATTATAGGATAAAACACATCAAACGAATGGACAACAACTGTCATATTCCTGACCTGGTACATGCATTTTCAAATGTAGGAAATGGTGGATTGAACCTGGTTTTATTGCGCTAAACCTCTCACTGTTATGGCAATCGCATCAAATGACTTTATTTTTACAACGAACGATGCATGAACAGTCATCACTGTGTGACAATCTCAAGACAAACAAATATATAAAAAAAAAACAATATATATGTAATAGTATATGTATAACAGTACAATATAAGAACGAACTATAAAAAATAGTTGAAAAGACTTAACTCATCAGATGGATAAAAATACAAATATTACAAATACAAGTGGATGTTTACCCGGATTTGTGTGTGGGGGGAGAAAAGAGATCACGTATCACAAAGAATATCATTCAGTGTGTCTTTAAATTATTTTAAGGACTCAAATCCATGATAATTATTCATAATTATATTCATTTATGAACTGTTTCGACTTATAATTTTTGCATCTGAAAGTGATGATTCTCTGTCGCTTTCTGGAAATAATAACGGTGGCGCATTTAGGATTCAACTTCACAAAAGCTATATATTGGACGGGAAATGGGAATGTTCACTACTCGAGTTATCGTTCGTATCAAAATGTCCAACAACAACGAGACGGGTCTTTTTTTGCATTGACTTTGTGGTCGCTACGTACGCATGGTAAATGTCTCTGCCGATACTTCAATCGGTAGTTTTTTTTAACGCAGATATCGCAGACATCGTATAAGAAAAACCAATTTACCTCAAAGTTACCAGTCCCGAATTGTACCAAATCGCATTCGTCTTGAGTGATGAGAATCTCAAAGTATATCACCGATGGATGACTGTTTTGCTTGCAACATGTTTGCAAGAGAACTATATGAGGAGATTAATACACAGGCAGAAAAATAAAAGCCACAGTATTAAACCGCTGTTTCAAAAGTCATACATCGATTGAGAGGAAACAAATCCGTGTTAAAAACCAAAACAGAGGGAAACACATCAAATATAAGAGGAAAGCAACGAAACAACAGAAATACTAAAGTGCAACAAAAACAAAACGACAATTATTAATTAAAGCCAAACAAACATTAACAGCATTGATGACTCAAATTCCAAAAAATGAGCCATTTACGGCTTAGTTTATCTGCCTGGGATAAGATGTGAAGATGTTTCGGTGCGTTCTATGTCGTAGCGGTAATGTTTGGCGGCATGATTTTCGAAGACAAATGAAAAACAACCTGCACAGCAGTAGCAGCAGCAGCTGTTCCCTCCCCTAAAAGAGAAATACTTATATTCTGAGCGGCAGAAATACCAGCAGCTAATGCAGCAATAAAAGCAGTAGCAGCAGTTCCCTCCTCTGAAAGAGGAATACTACTTTTCTGAGTGGTAACATCGACGGCAGTGGTAGCATCAGCAGCAGTTCCCGAGTCTAAAGGGTGATTTTGAATTTCATCAGCACCAGCAAAACCCTTATCTCTATACAACAGACATATAGAAGTGTTATTCAACAAGGCAGTCAATATGTGTTCCTACATAGATATGAGAAGATGTGGTATGAGTGCCAATGAGACAACTCTCCATCCAAATAACAATTTATAAAAGTTAACCATTTTAGGTCAAGGTACGGCCTTCAACACGGAGCCTTGAATCACACCGAAAAGCAAGCTATAAAGGGCCCCAAAAATTAGTAATGTAAAACCATTCAGATATATGTATATATATATTATTTATTATAAATCAACCTCATTCCACTCTTTATTTTGACATTCAGAAAACTCAAGACACATAATGACGCTGACAGAGTAAATCTTGAAGTCGAGGAAAAGTGTTTTCCATGTCTCTTTGAGACCTTCGAATAATAAATTTTCAACGATATATGTATACTGTTTGTAATAAATTAATGGCATCCACACGTTGGACATCCATATCTATCTTTTGATGGAGCACCACCCGGATAATGGTCACAATGTCTAAATGGACATATAATCATTGGACATGGATAAGCTGAAATATAAAGATATTTGATGGACAGACAATTCGAGAACAGCAATCATCGGCTGTGAGATACGTTTTCTTATTTCCTTATTAACGTGTTCGTGAGTAGCAAACACAACAAAGGGGAAAATGCAAATGTTATATGGTTACCTAAGATGCGTGTCTCAATGGTGATTACAGACTAGATAATTATTGCCAAAAATCAAATTATTAGAGAAAAATGAGAAAAATAACAGAATTGAGAATAATATGATACAAAAGAATAAACAATAACGATTGAAAATAACAGAATTAAGTATTAAAATACAGTAATGAACGATGAGGGCAAAAATCATGTTTACGAGAATTTTACAGAATAAGCGTTATTTTTTTAGAAATAAAGAAAACTGCCTTCAAAATTTAAAAAAAAAAATATAACGATTAATTACCAACCCCCAAACCAATGCCCAACAATATGTGCCTTTTTTATATTCCAAAGAAGGGCCAAATTGTAAAGTGCCCAATTTTTAACTAGTTTTAAATGGTAATAGTGTGGCAGCTCCAAGTCAACCATACACTTACGTATCGGTCTAGGTTTAGGTTTACAGCGGCATGTTTCACAGCCACGTCTATCTACAACTTTTCCGTACGGACATGATATCAAGCACGCTCCTCGTCCGCACGCCGGTGGATATATCAACGGTCCATGCTTTGGATTAATGCACTTCCTAGTGCATCCGAACGTGCAACACTTCTTTCCTCCCGCGCAGTCGTAGTCAGAATCACAACCATGACTTTGCTTAGCGGGACATTCTATATTTGATTTAGAATTTTTTGGACATTTGTCAACTTCAGTTTGAAATGCTGGAAAAAAATCCAAATAGCATCATGGTAAGGTCCGCAAAGTTATTATTTAAATATAACCTGTGATTAACTTTTATGTCATTCGGTATCTAGTAAAGAGTGTTTTCGTTGTTAATCAAACCGCGCATCTTCTTATTTTGATACATTCATATGTGAAAATTTACAATCACAAGTATTACATCTGTGAATATCATATGTGTATCTGTGTATACTTACGTGAAGGTTTACAGTCACAATTAAGTATAACATCTATGAATCTAAAGTGTTTGTCTGTGTATACATACATAAAGTTTCACAGTCACAAGTATTACATCTATGAATATCATGTTTTTTCTGTGTATACATACCTGAAGTTTTACAGCCACAAGTATTACATTTATAAACATTATGTATATATCTGTGTATACTTACATGAAGGTGTTCAGTCACAAGTATTACATCTATGATATCATGGGTGTGTATCTGTGTATACTCACGTGAGTGTTTACAGTCACAAGTATTACAGCCATGAATATCAAATGTGTATCTGTGTATACATACATGAAGGTTTACAGTCACAAGTATTACATCTATGAATATCATGTATGTATCTGTGTATACTTACATGAAGGTTTACAGTCACAAGTATTACATCTATGATATCATGGGTGTGTATCTGTGTATACTCACGTGAGTGTTTACAGTCACAAGTATTACAGCCATGAATATCAAATGTGTATCTGTGTATACATACATGAAGGTTTACAGTCACAAGTATTACATCTATGAATATCATGTATGTATCTGTGTATACATACATGAAGATTTACAGTCACAAGTATTACAGCCTTTAATATCATGTGTGTATCCCCGTAGACAATCTTCACTACATCTAACTTCGGGGCAGACATAATCTGTTGGTGGTCTTTCAACTGAAATCAACAATTGGATAAATATATGTGCTGAAATATAGTTACAAAATTAAAGTAAATGAAAACGAATTTGTATTAAATTAAATTAAGTTTTTCGTGATTCTATCACTTTTTTCAAAGTTAACAGAAACACAATGACAAGCAGCTACATGTATTACTAAACAAATATTATTGAAAAGAATAATAGAAGTGAAAAACTGATGCCCCGCAATCTCCTCGTCCACAAAAAGCATAGGTACTTGAGAATAAGACAATTATTTTCAGCACTCCACTTTTTTTTCTAAAATCAGCTTTTTTTTCTTGTTATTTCTGTTATTTCTGTAGTTTTTAAAACATTTGACCTTTGTCCTTTTCCCCCAGTACCTATGCAGTAATAACTAATGTTTGTTGACCAAAAAAATGGTATATAATATAAATATATGAATACCATGTTCATCAATCGCCCGCTGATTCAAGTCGGGCATGCTGCAATTAATTTGCTATTCATGTAAACGAAATATAATTATGAAACAATAAAAAAAACTTATTTTGTTAGTGTGTTAACTTCAACGAAGTTAAAACCATAATTATGGAGTGTTACGAAATAAATTAGATAACACTTACTTGTTTTAGATGACACTGTCTGAAATGTAAAATTTTAAAACGAATTACTCACTGTGACTTTAAAATGTAAAATGAAGAACAGCAATACAAGTGCTGTTTATTTCATTGTTGTCAGGTTTTTTGCTGTACATGTACTGATTTTGTGTCATGGTTGGACAGTGGCGGATCCAGGGGGGGGGGGGGGGGGTTCCGGGGGTTGGAACCCCCCCTTTTTTTTGGCCGATCAATGCATTTGAATGAGCATATAGTTGGAACCCCCCTTTACTCTGGGTTGGGACCCCCCTCTTTTTAAAATGGCTGGATCCGCCACTGTTGGATACCAATATCTTTTGTTTTTCTATTATGTACAATCTGGCATAAAACGTAGGTAAACACAACTTTTGTATAGGTATAATTAAATATTTCAAGTTACTTTTTCAATCAATTAAAAACTCAAGTTTTCCTATAATAGCCTGAAACAGAATTAAAATTAAAATGGAGACTGTGTCAAAGAGATAAAAACCTGACAAAACAGCAGAAAACAACCACAAGGTAACCATTTTCAAAATTCCGCATCCGCATCGGAATGTATTTTTATAGGCCCTACATCTGTCATTTTTAATGCATAAATTGAATTCAATACATCTAGTTATCGACATAATTATACATTTCAAATAAATTATTATGTAAAACAATGTTAACAAAGAAAATAATTAAAACGTGGCATTTTAAAATATGTATTTACCTCAATGTTTAGTGACAAAAGTAAACTGCATATAATAATCCGTAACATGTTTACAGGTATAATACTTTGCATTCTCTGACAAAACTTTATGTAACAGGTAAATTATCACAACAAACATAAATATCCGCGTCACTCGGCGTCAAATGAAACGTCAAAGATGAAACTAAGGTCAACACAATTACATTTTTAATTTCTTAATACTGAAATTTGACGCAGACAGTTTTATATGATTTATATATTTTCATGAATGGCCATTGATTAACGAAGACTATACAATATCTATCAAGTTTTCAAAATACGAATTAAAAGCACTTGTCTCGGGAAAACAAAATCTGAGACAACAGTTATATTAAGGTTGATAGAGAGACAAGTGCCTGTGTTATATCTTTATCTTTATTTGAAAAGCACTTTACGCCCATATGGACCAATGGCTTAAAACATTATACATAATATACAGTTTACATAAAACAATGAAAATAAACAATGGACACACTTTGAACTATAATTTGTCTTTTTTTTTTTTAAATCAATATATATATATATATATAAGAGATTCAAATTATATCAAGGACTCCCTGCCCTCAGTCTTAGTGACTTTTTTAAAAAGGAGCCTAATTTGCAAGTGTCCTGTTTTGTTTCAGGATTGAGAATATGTTTTAATTTATCTATATCATTTAAGTTATTATATTTATTTTCATTTAAAAATTCTTTTGTTAATTGTTCATTTATTTTACATTTAAAAAAGAAATGAAACTCATCATCTAGTACATCACAATGTGTACATAGTCTTAAATCTCTGGGAATTTTCCTGTATCTTCTAGTTTCTATTAATAAGCAGTGGTCACTTATTCGAAATTTAGAAATAAGTTGTCTATATTCAAAGTTTTGAGAAAGTAGGTATGGTTCAAAGTTATAGCTTTTCTTTATTTTTTTAAAAAGTTGGAGTTTGCTATTCTCTTGTAAATTTAATATTTTATCATTATATAAATTTTCATAGGAGTTTTCTAGATTTTGTTTGTATATTAGCCTATTATTTTTATCCTTATTTTGGTTAACAATTTCTAAATCATTTTGACTTCTGACATGATTTACATAGGAGTACCAAGAATAAAAACCTGCAATCAATAAATCATAGACAGAACTTTTTTTACAGCTAATTTCCAAATGCATGTAGAGCAAAACTTTGGTTGACTTGCTTGCTTTGTTTGTATAATTGTTTATACAAGCTAGCTTCGTAAATAAGATTGACATCTTTAAACAATATATTTAGGCAAAGTTTAACCTATATATATAATATTTGAATTTAATTGGGTGTTATCCTAATGATTGTGCAATATAAAAACAAAGCAAACAAGCTAACTAAAGTTTTGCTCTACATGCTTTAGGAAATTAGCTGTAAAATATGCATTTAAACGAGCTAATTATATAGAGTTGAATAACAAAGGTACTTCTCAGAGACAGATTTCGGTGGTGGTGGTGGTGGGGGGGGGGGGGGGTATTAGAGGGTCGATTCAGGATGCATCACCCTAAGGAAGCTTCATATAATAGTATATGGAGGACACATAGACCTTTCATATGGCCCAGTTCAAGCATTGCCCCCCCCCCTTTTTTGCCTTTCAAAATTTTGAATCTGCGTTTGCTTCATATAATTATGAATTATTAAGAGTAAGAATAAGAATTTTATTAGTCCATAATCCAAACAATAGAATAGTTACTAAAATACAAAACAAAAACAAAATATTACATCTATAAAGGATGAGGTACACTAAAGGTCCACATCATAATTTGGTATCCAAATCGACTTTTAAAGATTTCTTGGCAAAGAAAATCACGTCCAAAATCTAATTGTGTTGTGGTCTAGTACATAAGTTTCTACATCCTGTTACGTTGTCACCCATGCATAAATAATGAATACATTAAAACAAAAACAACATATAAATATTTTTTTAAACCATTTGACAGGATTAGCCTTTTGTATTAGTCAATGAAATATCTTATAATCGTCAGTCACATAATATGCAAAGAACCCAAACCGCCAAAACAAAATGAACAGTGGCGGATCCAATGGGGATAATATACTTGGAGTTAAAACACCCCTTTTTGACGATCGATGTTTTTGAATGAGTCCATATATGGGTAGAGCCCGTCCTCCTTTTTTGTCCTGGGTAAGAACCCCTTTCAGAAATGGCCAGATCCGCCTGTGATAATCACCTGTAGGGGTCAACATATTACACAGAGTGGTTCGTGTTTAGTGTACAACGAACTACGTGTTTAGTGTACCAAGAATTACGTGAAGGGGTCAACATATGTTGAAGGCCGTACGGTGACCTATAGTTGTTTAAAATGTCTGTGTCATTTTGGTCTCTTGTAGACAGTTGTCTCATTGGCTAGCATACCAAATCTTCTTTTTTATATATTACAAAGTGTGGTTCGTGTTTAGTATACAACTTTTCGCGAATAATCTTTTCTGTAAATGTTTATTTTTGGGGAATCACCATATATGTCCGTCCATTAGTATACCTGGTGTTAGTCAGTCTGCATATCCTATTGTAATTATTTATTTAACCGCAACTCAATTCATCCTTAAACGACAAAACAAAAATATTGCGAAATCAAAGGTGTGCTTTTTTTTCTTCATTTTGTCTTTATCGCTGGACTCAAATATAAGCTTTAGAATTGTGCTAGTTCATATCGCACATTATTATTTTTATTTAAAACATTTATTTGAACTCTGATGTAATTAGTCATATAACCTATTTCATACTCAACATATTTTTGCAATGATGCAAGCGTCTTAACTGATGTTCGGTTTGCCTTTTTTATTGTATAAATTTCAAGATTTAGTAAAAGTTTAATCTAAGAAGACTTAAAGATGATTCATTTAACATCAGAATCTGACTGACGAAGGATATCTGTTATCCGAAATATTTATAAATAATTACATTTATAGTTCCTTTTTGTGTTATTGGTGTTGTTATGTACACTTTTTAGGCGTTTATATAATTTATTTTATTGTGTACATGTATCGTTACTTGTAACGATCCAGCGCCCTCGTGGGAAAAATCGTTGACTATTATTCAGACGTTTTATATAATATATATATATATATTATACATAAATTGTAGCCATCAACTTTATGATAGTGATATTTTAATGGACAATCAATGGGGCTTAGTCTGTGTGTATTTTGAGCAGCAATTCGAGGTCCTCCTTTTGAAAAGGGAATTGTTGGTGCTATTTTCCCAGAATCTGGCACAAAACTTTATTTTCCCATCATTTCAATGTATGCAATTCCAAGTGAACACCTATCTAACGATAAACTAATTCGGCTATTTTGTAGTTATATGTCATGATCATAATATTACTGTGTCTGTTCTAAAAATTTGAATCGGTCAACGTTTTGAACAGCAGTATACTACTGTTGCCTTTATTTAAGTTTATATAAATTCAAATGTTTATTGCCATTAAAAAGTTTTAAAAAAATATGTGATTAAGTGCAACATGTGCAAAATGAATTATATATATGTTATATTAAAATTTTGTCTTTGGCAGAAAAATTATGAATTGCCAAAGACCAAATTTTAATATAACATAATTATATACATCACGGTACAATGAATTATATATATATACATCATGGTACAATGCATTATATATACACATCACGGTACATCAACAGTTATTGCTTTCATCATATAAAAAGTTTTCTCATTAAAAATGTAACTTTCCAATTTAATAAAAGTTGTTTCTCATTTTCTAGTAAGTTATTAGTGGCGGATTCAGAACTTTTTATAAGCCAACTAGCTGTCTAACCAACAGGGGGGCAACTTCTTCAGTCATGCTTCAGTGATTCCCTATATAGTCAAACAAATTATTCCCACAAATGGGTGTTCAGAGCCCCCCAGCCCCACCCCCCCCCCCCCCCCCGGTCCGTGTATCAATTCAAAGTTTAAAAAAAAAAAAAATCAAATTTTTGGAATTTTGATCAAAGTTGTAAAATATCAAAAATCCAAATTGTGTAAAAGTTTTTGAAATTTTGAAATTTTAACCAAATTATTAAAATATCAAAATTCTAAATATCGTTTATAAATTTGATAGTTTAGTAAATTTGATCAAACTTTAAAAATACTAAACATAACGTGCAATTTTGATTATTTCAATTTTTGAAAGTTTGATTTTTAATTTTTTTTTATTAAGTAAGATATCAAAATAGAAAAGGGGCGAAAAGAGGGGTACTTGTAAACACGGCTCTGGAATAAATAGCACGAAATATATATATCAAATCATTTATAATTAGAAAATAAATAATTAAAAGAGTAAGTCTTTCTTTTATTAAACCTATCAGGCATTGTCAGGCATCACATTGGATAATAGTATCGTGAAATTTCAAAGTAGTGCATCTTTTGAAGAAAAATAAACTTATTTAAACCAGCATCGAATAGGTTGATTTAAATCTCTAATATAAGGTTACCGTTTGAGATAAATAGTTTAGAGCTATAGTTGGTGTCCCCAGTGCCCAACATTTAGAAGTAGCAGTGAAAACTGATCAACTTGCAATAGGTCAAATAGTATTATTCGCCTTTTTGACGTTCCTAATGAAGCACGGTAGATCCAGAAAAAAGCGCTTCGGTCGCATGCAACTTTAAGCGTTTTGTTTTCTTTTTTATTGTTTAAATATTTTGCCTTTTATGATTGATTTCAGTTCCAATTAATGATGCGGAAGGAATATTTGATTAATGGTGTCGCAATGAACGTTGTGCTGGGCGGGCGTGTTTCAGCTGGTCCCTAGACATAAAAGTGTACTGGTTTAGTGATGGTTTAGTGATGGTTCAGTGATGGTTCAGTGATAATAGACGTAATACTAAACTCCGAAGTATAACAATGAATTAAAGTTAATTTCATACAAGACTAAAAAGGCAAGAGGCGTCTGAATTGGGACAGGCGCACAAATGCGGCGGTGCAAAACATGTTTTGTGAAATCACAACCCTCCCCTATACCTCTAGCCAATGTAGAAAAACAAACACGCGTCAATACACAGTCAAACGAATTTAAAAAAAATCTAAGTCCTATGTCAGAATAGGAAACAAAAGAAACAATTCAAAATGACAATCATAATAAATTAACAAAGGACCAGTATATATATAAAGCTAGCAGTTAGTGACTTATGCCAGCTCCATACTCCAAACAAACTAATCAAAAGATTATGTCTTCGTCAAATGAATAACAAGCACATTCCCTTCCTGTTGTATTTATTGCTAATTTGTTCCTGAACATTCATGCAATATTTGTCACTGGTAACAAAAAGTCGATAATTCAAAATAGGTTGTTTACAAACAAATTACAAAGAAACTTAGGATTCAACTCTCTCGGGCAAAGTAGCCCTTATAGATGGATTTTGTTACGCTTACCTTCACTTTGGCCAAACACCTCTTCAATTGTTTCGGTTCTTATAAATACTAACTTTCAACTAATTAGTTTCAGCGTTCCGTAGGTTCAGCATTTTACATTGTACTGGTTTTTCGAGAGTAACATTGGTGTATGGCCAAAAATGGAAAAATCAATCATGCATCATTACACGCCCCATTCTGACTGGACACACCTGTGTTCCTTTACTTTGCTCAACGTTGATTGTCGTACGATAACTTAAAAATGCCATCATAACAAATACGGAACAATGATATCCCTCAATACAACAAAATCCCTGCTCCTTTTATTTGCTATTAAAAAACAGTGGTTCATTTAGGGCCCCTAATGGAGCTACGTATATGATAAATGTACATACTTTTAACAAGCAGCAGTCCAAACGTTGTCTAAGGGAGCAAGCCTTCAACTTCAAAAGTGTAGATATGGTTATTATGTGGAAGTACAAAAAAAAACGCGCTAAGTGCTTACAATTTTATTAAGTTTGTTTAATCATTTTCAATCAAATTATTTGGTTTTGAATTTAACACCATAAAGCACGGGGGATAGTTATCAAAAGTACCAGGGTTATAATTTTATACGCCAGACGCGCGTTTCTTTTCAAAATATTTTTTTGTCCTCTGCTTGCACAGAATAATTTTTCCCGTCAAATTCGGGATCCGAATATGTTTATGTATTATTATTGAGGCCCCTCCTGAAAGTATCCAAGTAAAAAGCAATGTGACAATATTTATATATCGGATTCCAAAAAAGATTACCATTTATCGCTGATATAAAAAAAAAAAATATTTTTCAATTTTCGAAATGCCAACACCTACAAATGAATAGATGGGCGCTTAACGTACAGCGGCAACTAAAACATAAATATGAAGGCTGAAGATAATGTTCATGGTATACGTTAATTATATGCAGTTATATGAATGTGTTCAGCTTTTACAAAACCAGAACGATAAGTTGAATATTAAATTTTACTTTTTTGGGCCTTTTTAATTTTATTTGACTTAATTGGCTTTTTTTTTTTTTTAACTTAACTTGATTTGAGCGTCACTGATAAGTCTTTTGTAGACGAAACGTGCGTCTGGCGAAACGTGCGTCTGGCGAAACGTGCGTCTGGCGCAAATATAAAATTTTACATCCTGGTATCTATCTATGATGAGTTTATGTAGATATATACCTTATAACAGTATCTTGGCTCCAAGCTACTAATATTTGTTTTTAGTCTCAATTTCAGCGTAAGAAAACGCTTCTATTTCGTTTCACAGTCATTATAAGTGCCCCTCTTTTCGCCCCTTTTCTATTTTTATATCTTAATCAAAAATATAAAAAATCAAACTTTCAAAAAGTGAGGTATTCAAAATTGCATGTTAGGTTAAGTATTTTAAAAGTTTGATCAAATTACTAAACTATCAAATCTTTAAACGATATTTAGAATTTTGATATTTTGATTATTTAGTTAAAATTTCAAAATTTCAAATCTTTTGCACAATTTGGAGGGAATTAGGATTTTTGATATTTTAAAACATTTATAAAAATTCCAAAAATCTAAAATTTCAAAACTTTTTAAAACTTTAAATTGATAAGTGTTACACGCCCCTCCCCCTCCTCCCTTACACTTAATAAAAATATCATAGGAAAAGTGCACACAAATTACAGATAAAATATCAAAATTACCCTTTTTTGAGTGCATCTCCTGCCAAATCAGTATTTGTTGCATCTATATATAATACTAAATGAGTATAATCAATGTAAATAAGGTAATTTTTGGAAGAAAACCCCAAAATTTTGAAAAGAACCCACCCCCAATAATGTTGTACCATAACCCCAAAATCAATTCTAATTTTCCTCTTGTGTATTGAACCTTCTAGTAAAATTTCATAGAGATCCATTCACTTATACTCAAGTTATTGTCTAGAAACCAAATGTGTCTTCTTGAAAACAACTATGACACAAATGTATGACATGATTTAGCATTACTCGAAAGCAAACTTTTGTATGCTTGTATTTCCCATTTACATTCTCAATTTTATTTTGCTGCCATATAAAAACTTGAAACGTAAGCTACAGCATGTACATGTAACCAAAAAAAAATATGCAAGAAATGACATAAAACAGACTCTGAATTAGTACAAGAAATTGATGTAGAACTCACAAACTGAAGATAATCAGAAATACAAATGTTTTTTTTTATTCGAGTCAGATTCTTTTTATCGAAGCCCTTCAGCGCTATCAATTAAAATTATTTAGTCAAAACTTAACACTAGTATAAAGGTATATCATAACAAATTGGCAAATACAGCCTTATTACCTAAAAAAAAACTACTGTGTACAGAGTTACATGTGCGGTTTGGGAAGTTTTTATGTTTTTTTAGATATATAAAAGTTAAATTTATTTTGCATTTTGTGAAAGATAAAATCATTTTTGGTGAAGATCTGCCGATTCAAAATATTTTGTTTGTCGTATGCTTGAATAGATTGTTTATTCATCAATTTGGGAATCAGAATATTTTTTTCAGGAAAATACCATTACCCCTCATGCCTTTTCATGTTCAATGTTTGTTCCCTACACATTTTCCTTCTGAACTTATAATTTTATTTTAGACATAAACAATATATTAATGTAGCCTAGGACATTCGATCTGAACATGCATGAAGGACGTTAAACAACTAACAACCAATCAATATACTAGGACATTGTCTTAGTATGAAGCTGGGATTTAAGGTAGCGCCTTCCTCATATTAAAAAAATTTTAAATGAATTTACTTAAATATTCATAAAGTTTTACTTTTCTCATTAATTAATTTTCTAACATTATTTTCCTTATCAAGTTGCGCAAATCCCGGAACTTGCTTTTCCGTGTTGTTTTATTTATTATATAGTTTGTTGTTGTGTAAGTAATTTCAATTGGTCGAAACAAACCAGTCAACCAATCAGCGTGTCCGTTTCAAGAGGTATCGGCTAGCATTTCGACAATAACACGATCTTTTTTTCCAAAATACTGTTAAAAAATATAAAATACTGTAAGTAAACATGTCAGTGCAGCATATAATTCAGGTTGACACAATGATTTTGCCTGTATATAAAAATAGATAACTATCCAAATGCTGATATTTGTAAAACGAAAACCACAGTAACAAGTTTTCCTTGGAAATTATTCTGATTTCTGTATCTATAAAAATTATTTTGATATTTTACATTTTTTTGTATGGCCATCAATTATTTTTATATTTGACATCTTATTCAAAATACAATAAGAATTTGAGTTAATACTTAAGTAATATTTGTACCTTTCATGTGTAAACAGAGAACATGTTTCTCCTTGCAATATAAAATCATCTTTGACTAAACTTAGTCTAAAGCTTATTTGAGCTTATGTTTGTACTGTTTGTCAATATAACGAATCCAAATAAAGTTTTACTTACTTACTTGTTTACTATTCAGGGACCTCTGTGATACAAGACAATGTATTTACTGACTGAGCTCAACATGCTCAGTCAAGAAGAACTTCTCTATATTCATTGTACATGTATGTAACTATCCTGGCAGAGTTCTTCTTTTTTAACCATGATTTTATTGTTGGGCACCAATGTAATCTTAGAGCATGATTCTTTTCTCTATAATTATCGTAGTCGTTTGTCTCCTCTGGTACTTGAACCCAGGAGCCGTGAGTGAGCATGTATACATGTATCCACTGAGCTTTTTAAGTACTTCACTAGCTCAGGCTTAAATTAAAATATTGATTGTTTGCCCTTTACAGACTGACCCTATAACTTCGTTGCGCCTGAAAATCTTTTATTTGTATTTACCAGCAAGATTTTATTTTATTATATTTTTTCGTTCCTACCAAAAATCTTATATTTGTATTTCCCGCTCAAAACTATTTTATCCGGAATTCTCGGGTTTTATCTTTAACGTTTAAGGTCCAGTCCGTTTGGTATCACCTGAGCGTTTGACATGAACACTTGCATTTGAAGTTTCAAAGCATTTGTTTGAAATCGATGTTCAGAATGTGAACGCTTCCTGAAATTATGATATGACGTACGCTACTCTGCACCTTTATTCTTAAAGAGCAGGGTTCATTTACAAATAAGTTCGTTTGATACAAAATTATCAACGCGTGTACAAACTTATTTGTAAACGGACGTTGTATTCTATGTAGGGATGGCCTTTTGTAATTCACAGATCAGAAGAATGATTATGTTAACGATGCTGCTATATTATTTATATCTGATATGAATCAAAAGTGACAAAACCCTGTAAAGTGGAGAATATCTGGCAGTTAAATCGTCAAGTTGTCCAAACAGATCATTTATAAATGCGATGTAAAATACGTGACAATTGTCAGAGTTTTCAGTCTTGTAGCATTTTAATTGGAAACAAAGGCACACACGATGTTTTTAACACTCTAGGGACCTTTTCTACTAGTAATGTATGTCTGTCCAAACATATCTTATCAGTACAAAGTTATCTTTTACAGAAAATCTTAAGGTAAGCATACAAGGTAAGTAGTACAGAATATAAGTGCAAGTTCAAACTCTTCAAAGTTCCAGGCATATAAACGTTGAAGATATGCGGCACAGCTCTATATTTTAAAAACAAAATAGTACTGTGCATATGAATTAGCTTAACATTTTACATGATATTTTTTTTAAACTGATAGTCCCAGAAAACTTATTTGCAAAAACAAAAAGGACACAAATGACATTATGCAGAGTTTGTATCTATAAAATAAAATATTATACCCACCTGCCTACCATTGACAAATAATATACTGAGCCAAGTTATTTTTTTGGGGAAAAAAATAAAATATTTTACCTACCTACCTACCCTGTTTCAAAACATAGGGTCGGAAAAGGGCAAACAAACAATATTTTAATTTAGGCCTCAGTCGCTTATGCTGTTTTCACAATAAACATTTGAATCCACAAGCCAAAAACTCATTTTTAACAAAATTTTAGTTGGATTCTGTTGGCTTGTAGAGAAGAACTTCACAAGCCCAACAACAATTTTACAAGCCATGACTGTAGGACTTGTGGTTTAATGTGAAGACTGCAAGTTATGGCTGGTTATGTATCTATCACATATACCAATGACTTAATTCAGTGATATTGTTTGCCTTAAATTACTGGAGATTAAAGGCTTTTTCCCCTGGAGAAAAATCCCAATCTGAAAAAAAATGGCAAAAAATTGTTCCCAAAAAGACAATTTTTTCCCCAAACAGAATTTGTAGAGTTATTTTTCATAATAATGTCAGTAGTAATTGTGCATGAATACAAACTGAAATACACCCATTTATACGTTTTTCGTGCCTAAAATGACAATATATCCATATTTGAGGGTCTACATGAATGTGTCATCACTGATAATAAGGGGTCTAATTTCAAATGAGGGTTTACCTCTTGAAAGGGGATCTGCAATTTGAAGTTCCAGTAAAATTTATGGTTTATTATAAATTTCCCAATTTGATCAAAATGACGCATGTTTCCCAATAAAAAAAGGCAAAGGTAGTTTTCAAAAAAGCCAACAATATCAATTAGGGACAGTGTACATCAAATATGGAGTTCCAATTTTGATTTTATGAATAAATTGCCCAGTTGACCTGGTGTCATTCTAGAGAGATGTCAGGGTTCTTGCTAAGAATTTTTGAAGGCGAGTCCAGGGACTTGTCATTTTTGGACATGGTCAGTCCCATTGTAGGAAGAAGATATTTTATTGCAATATAATTTATTATTTTAGTCTCCACGACCTTATACATGTTATAGGGTAATGAAAAAATCATTAAATTCAGACTACTTTTAAACTTTTGGTACAAAATTATGATACATGTGTTCAGTTTATACACAACATTTCTTTATATCTTTTTTTTGACTCACCAATTTTCAAAATGGTGTGTCCAGACAGATTTTCATGAGTCCAGGACTCATGGACCCGCCTTAGTGAAAATTCTGATTTGTGAATTAAAGTTATTTGAATTTTGACATCTGAAAAAGCACCAGTCGTTAGATTATAAACGGTATATATTTAGGTAAAGATAGCATGAAATGCAATCAAAACCTTATGGGACTGACTTGATATCTAAATGTTCCAAGGCTTATCACTACCTTTTTTTGATACAAAAAAATCAAGCACATTGATCATGTTGATCAAAAACATTCTATACATCCTATCAGTCAACATTTCAAGAACTTTATGATTTACATATGCTCAGATATTCAAGGAAAAAAAATATTGAGACACTTGTCAAAAAAATTACAAATATGTAACATTTGCAAAGTGCATCAATCTAATATCTGTTATAAAAATAGAATGATGTCATTGTTAACATCATTTATTTATAAATTGGAGTTCTCTTTCCTTTGTCTAGAATTGCTGTTAAATCAACTACAACCAATGCAACAATTAATTTTACTTCCCACTGATAAATTGAAGTAATCTTTACCATTCAGTGCTTTCAAGCACGTGGATTATATGAGCATGATGAGGCAGGTGTTCAGTTCAGTTCAGTATAAAAAAAAGATGTGGTATTATTGCCGATGAGACAACTGTCCACCAGAGACCAAAATGACACAGACATTAACAACTAAAATGTATAGGTCACTGTATAGCCTTCAATGATGAGCAAAGCCCATACTGCACAATCAGCTTTAAAAGGCCCAGATAAGACAATGTAAAACAATTCAAACGAGAAAACTAACAACCTTATTTAAATAAAAAGATGAATGAAAAACAAATATGAAACACATAAACAAACGACAACCACTGAATTACAGACTCCTGACTTGGGACAAGAACATACATAAATAATGTGGCGGGGTTAAACATGTTAGCGGGATCCCAACGCTCCACCTAATCTGGGACAGTGGTATAACAGACCAATATAAGAACGAACTATAAAAATCCGTTTTACATTTGCCTTGGTTTTTTTTTAACTGCCTACAGCGCTTACAGTGCTTTGATTGTTATTTTGCAGAGAGAAAATGTCTTTATCCCGTAGAGAATGGGATGATATGAAATCCCAGTTGGAGGGGACTGTCAACAAATTTCTGGGATTTTCAGAGCCAAGTCTTGTTACTGCAGCATTGAATTGTATAGACAAAGGATATGAAAGAGACAAAGCAATTCGTAAGTAATATTAAAACAAAAGGGAGGTAATAAAAGAATAAAGGGACATAATTAAAGGAAATCAAAGAATAAATGGGGATAACTAAAGGTAATCAAAGAATACAGAAAGATAACTAAGAGCAGCATCAAATTATATAGATAAAGCATATGAAAAAAGAAACAAAGCTATTCATGAATTTCATGTATTTGTCAGAGTTTTCATTAGGGTGTTGTCATTTTTGTTAATGGTCAACCCAAAAAAATGAAGAAACAAGTACAAAATGTACATGTATATGCGTTGAATATCCAAAACATGTATGTTCAAACAAACTAAAAACATACAAGACTGACAAAGACCAGAGAATTGTCTAATTGGAAAAAACAAATGTAACATAAGACAGGTCTCCATAGATATTTCATTTAGCATCCTGGTATACAGGGAAAAAGACTAACAACAGTCAACAGTACACCAACACAACATATAAAAAATACATAGAATATATCATTGCTATTTTACAAAATTTTCGTTTTGAACTTGCTGACTGATAATTTCCTTTCTCAGTGAAGTCAAGTGATATTAAAATTATGGCTAGAAACTAAGGAGGCATGTGGTATGGCTAATGAAATTGATAAAAAATTGACAACGTCTTACGAGGTAAAATAGCGATTAACAGATTATCATTGATCAATGTCGTTGATATGATCAACAATAATCCATAAATATGCATCAATATTCTATTGTTATTTTTAGGGAAGTTATCAGAAATTCTGGACGACTCCCAATCAGAAAAATTTGCAGATAAACTGTTCAGAGTTTGGGACGAATTCAAAGCTAGTAGTAGAAAAAGACAAAAGAGAAAGGTAAGCTCAGTATGAATGAGGTAAACATATTTACCTCTCATACATTTATCATAAACTTAGTCGCACGATTTTATCATTTTTTCGCATAAAATTTTGTATAATCGTCAAAAAATTTATCATTTTGTAAGTGTTGTTGTGAAAATATGTCAGCTTATTAATGAGTGTGTTTTAAAGCCGAAGTTTAACAATTGTAAACAATAAACATTACAAAGAAGCATGGATATGCAGTAAGAGCTGCATAATCATTCTAAACTACTCGAAGGAATCGAAATTTGAAACAGAAAGTTTTGAATGAATTGAAATTTTTGACGGTTACCGGAAACGGAAATGAACAACATCTGAAAATCGTAAATTTCTAAAAATAAAAAAAATTGGGGCGGGACTATTTCAGAGCGGCGGGCGGGGATGAAAATCTATCTATTAATTTTAATTGGCCTAACAAAACTTTAAATTTTTCAAAAAATTAAGGATTATGTTATCCCAGGCATAGATTACCTTAGCCGTATATGGCACAACTTTTTTGGAATTTGGGATCCTTAATGCTCTTCAACTTTACACTAGTTTGGCTTTATAACTATTTTGATCTGAGCTTCACTGATGAGTCTTATGTAGACTAAAAAAGCTTCTGGTGAACTAAATTATTATCCTGGTACCTTTATTAACTATTGGTTCAGAAGTTTCATAATAAATGGTCTTATTATTTGTAGGAATATGAAAGTGCTGCATCCACAGAAGAAACAAAGAAAAAAAGAAAGTTTGTAGATGATACACCAGAGGCAGTTATAAACCCAAGTCCTGGTCAGCTGACCACAGATCAGGTAAAAATGGCAGTTAAAGGAAGTTTGCTCCTCTTTTTAGCTCACCTGGCCCGAAGGGCCAAGTGAGCTTTTCCCATCACTTTGCGTCCGTCGTCCGTCGTCGTCCGTCGTCGTTAACTTTTACAAAAATCTTCTCCTCTGAAACTACTGGGCCAAATCAAACCAAACTTGGCCACAATCATCATTGGGGTATCTAGTTTTAAAAATGTGTGGCGTGATCCGGTCATCCAACCAAGATGGCCGCCACGGCTAAAAATAGAACATAGGGGTAAAATGCAGTTTTTGGCTTATAACTCAAAAACCAAAGCATTTAGAGGAAATCTGACAGGGGTAAAAATGTTTATCAGGTCAAGATCTATCTGCCCTGAAATTTTCAGATGAATCGGTTAACCTGTTGTTGGGTTGCTGCCCCTGAATTGGTAATTTTGAGGAAATTTTGCTGTTTTTGGTTATTATCTTGAATATTATTATAGATAGAGATAAACTGTAAACAGTAATAATGTTCAGCAAAGTTAGATTTACAAATAAGTCAACATGACTGAAATGGTCAGTTGACCCCTTTAGGAGTTATTGCCCTTCATAGTCAATTTTTAACCATTTTTCATAAATCTAAGTAATCTTTTACAAAAACCTTCTCCTCTGAAACTACTGAGCCAAATTAATCCAAACTTGGCCACAATCATCTTTGGGGTATCTAGTTTAAAAATTGTGTGGCGTGACCCGGTCAACCAACCAAGATGGCCGCCACGGCTAAAAATAGAACATAGGGGTAAAATGCAGTTTTTGGCTTATAACTCAAAAACCAAAGCATTTTGAGGAAATTTGACATGGGATAAAAATGTTTATCAGGTCAATATCTATCTGCCCTGAAATTTTCAGATGAATTGGACAATCGGTTGTTGGCTTGCTGCTTTCCAATTGGTAATTTTTAAAGAAATTTTGCCGTTTTTGGTTATTATCTTGAATACTATTATAGATAGAGATAAACTGTAAACAGCAATAATGTTCAGCAAAGTAAGATCTACAAATAAGTCAACATGACCTAAATGGAGTTATTGCCCTTTATAGTCAATTTTTAACAATTTTCATTAATTCGGTAAATTTATGTAAATTTTTACCAAATATTTTTCTCTGTTACTAATGGGCAAGGTTCATTATAGATATAATTGTAAGAAGCAAGAACGTTCAGAAAAGTAAGAACTTCCAACACATCACCATCACCAAAATACAATTTTGTCATGAATCCATTTGTGTCCTTTAATATGCACATAGACCAAGGTGAGCGACACAGGCTCTTTAGAGCCTCTAGTTTTTTTAAATTTTTGTAAAATATTCAGAATCCTCTGCTTTTATCCATGTAGTTTCATTCAAAAATTTTGCCCCTTTAACCCTACTTTTCTATTCATAATTTTATTACATATAGTTTCAGAAGTCATAAAAATCTTATCAAAATCCTTGCTACTTTTTGTAGTTTTTGAAAGAAAAAAGGTGCCAATGTTAAATATATGAAAAATCTAAAAGTATTGCCCGCCAAATTCTAAATGGCTTATATCTTGAAAACAAACGCTCTGACCCTTCATTTTTTTCCTGCTTATTTGGATTCTTTATTTGTATACTATCAATTTGTAACAATCTTTTAAAAAGGTTGTTTTTTTTAAACAGAGCAGCGAACATCCTTAATGGTTCAAAATAAATATTGAAGAAAATGTGGTATGATTACCAATAAGACCAATATCCAACATGTCCCAAGCAGGTCTTCCAAACTTTTTCTGAGCCAGCCGGACATTTTATATCTGATCCGAATTTTAATCCCTAAGACAAAGTCACAAAAGGCAATTATGGTAATCAAATGGCCATCCCAATGATTGACACTAAATTAAAATCGATATTAAACTTTACTTTGATATGAATTTGATGTTCTGACATAAACTGTTAAAATTGGCATTGCATCATTCAAAGTGTGCACATCAGCGTGCTCATATCTGCATTAGACTCTTTATTTGTGCAAAATGAAGTTGTCTAGAACTGTATTTTTGTTTTTAAAGTCGCATTTTTCAAAACCGGATGTTGAATTGACAATGGTAAAACATGGACCCGAAACGGATACGTAAAATCCGTGTACGTTAACATAGAACTACTGAGCGAAGAAGCTCTTTCCACGTTATTTCTTCAACATATACTTGAAATGAACGTAAGATACAGGTATCAATGATAGTTTTAGCATTTTTGAAGAAATGTAGGATGCATAATTGAATTTCCCACCTGTGCACATGTGCACACGTGTTCTTATTCATACAACGTAGTTCTGACGATTTTTCATTTAAAACATTTTTAAATGATTTATCAAATCATTGTTTATAAATTTTATTTATTTTATATTTTAAATCAATTAGATACAAGCTGCTGAAATGTACGAAAATAATTGTGAATGGACCGATTAATTTATACGATGTCCGGTACTGAAAATAGTTTACCTGTCACCTGAGCAGGTAGTTTTCAGCTGTCCAACAACTAATTAGCCTTCATTAAAATTAGAAAGTATTGAAGTAGGCGTTTTTTTTATAGTAATTTTAAATCATCATGTCACTTTTATGACCGGAAATGTATGACTGTTAAAGGCAAAATGTTGGGTCAAAAGATTGTAAATGTATATGTTAAAATGACCGAAAAAGCCTTTGAAACTCAAATTAGATGACCGCTTCATGCTTTGCCCAGCCGGTCTTTTACCGGACATATATAGATTTAAACAATGACTTTTATTAGGTCCTATATTTGTTCTTTATAATATTGTGTCTCCTAAAAAATATTGCACCTGCTTTTTTGTACTGTACGAGTACAAAAATATGGCCTACTTTTAGAAAAAATGCATGTTTACATTTTACAAATTTAGCCAATTCACATTTATACACCTATGGACAAATCAAGAGATGTTTCCAAAACTGTAAATATTACCTTTTTGCACCTGGCCTGATCGCTCTTCCATATCAAAATCAGTTTTAAGTAAAACATCTAAAAATTTATTTCAGCTTTTCTTTCATTTCCACCACATTAATCTAAGAAATGTATGACATGTATGAGAAAAGGAAAGGAAAAACTATATTCTTAGACGGAAAGCCAAACAACAGTAAACAAAACAGAACATAGAAAAATAAAGACTTGGCGTCCATAATCATTGAACTATACATTTTTGTTTAAGGGCCAGCTGAAGCACGCCTCTTTGTATGGGGATTTCTTGCTGCATTGAAGACCCTTCAGTTGTTGTCTGCTCTATGGTCGGGTTGTTGTCTCTTTGATACATTCCCCATTTCCATTCTCAATGTCTCATATTTCTCAATGCATTGTTAACAATTTCACATATTTCTCAATCTATTGTTAACAGTTTTTCATATTTGTCAATCTTTTGTTAAACAGTTTCACATAATTTTCAATCTGTTTGTTAACAGCTTCACATATTTCACATATTTCTCAATCTATTGTAAACTCCTTCACATATTTTTCAATCAATTGTTTACAGCTTCACATATTTTTCAATCTAGTGTTAACACTTTCACATATTTCTCAATCTATTGTTATCAGTTTCACATATTATTGTTAACAGTTTCACAAATCTTTTGTTAACAGATAAAGAAGATGATGACCAATGCCACAAAAATGATAGAAGAAAGAAAAGCCCAGTTAGCTGTTACCATGCCAATTAAACAACCATTGGTTTGTATTAAACAAAATGTGCTGTGCCTATGGAAAGATTTCATTTAAGGGCTATTCCAGAAAAAAATGTATGGGGGGGGGGGGGGGGGGGGGGGGGTTGGAAGGCACATTGTATTAATAATACATGGATGATGGGTATCAGAGCAACTTTTCACACTATAATGCACTATGATTCTTAATTACAATTATATGGGTGGTGGGTGCTGACAAAAACTGCCTTCCAACCCCCCATACATTTTTTTATGGAATAGCCCTAATGCAAATGAATATCAATACATTATGGTCGAAAAATTCTAAGCAAAATGTGTAACTGTTTGAAAATTGAGTTGATATATAAATAACCATACAAAACAGATCAATATTCTACCTTTATTTTGTATTTTAAAGTTCCATAATCAATCAAAATCTCATACATGTAAATACTAGCACTTTCATAAAGCTGATTTCTATAGCTATCTGATGCACCTCAAATGTTGTTTGTTATAACCCATGCTTTTTAAAGCAGGGTTATACTGTGATTAGGACTCAGTCAACAACTGCTCAAGAACCATGCACCATAGTTGTGTGAATCTTTCACAAAACCTTACTCACATGGTTTTCATTTCCTCGTCTTAATTATATAGGGTTTACTTTTTGGATAACTTGGACTTCATGATAATTGCATACTATAGTAAACATTTGTATTCACCTTAACACCATCCTTTAACATAAATTTCTCAGAAAATGGCCTATGTACACCTACGATTTTGTTTTGGTTCAAATTATACTGGAGGATATTTTTACCAAAGCATGGATCTTTGCCATTGCCCTAATAACAATTCATTGAAAATTTCTCACAATCTAAATTGCCATTGTGCACTTCATAATTTGTTTTGGTCTGAATTATTTGCAGTGGGGACATGGACTACTGTGAAAGTACTTTAATTCGTGGGTATCAATTTTCGTGGTTTGATCAATATTAACATGTTCGTGGGTTTTTAAATTCGTGGATTTTAGTTTTCTAATAAAAAATTAAAAAAAATTAAAATTAAAGCCTTTAGAAACGAAGGTTACAAAGAGTCTTGATTGAAGGAAATTGCAAAGTAAACATTGACCTGTGTAAATCGTAGTGATAACATTAATAAACACATGATAAAGTGATCAACAAATTAAAGACCATCAAAGGTGTTAATTAGGCCATAAACATGTCACCTAAAGAAAACAGTAACATAAACAAATCCTTGAAACGTATCTTGAATTCTTATCAAAATCATGCCCAGCATGAAGTTATTATTTTCCATATGTACGAGAACTATGAGGATATAAAATGAACACTTTATCAGACTGGCATATCAATACTGGAAATCTGACTTTCGTCGATCAAAAATATTTTTATGAGAATAAAAAGATCAAAAGTTGTACAGTTAAGGTTATTAAAGATTACATAGATATAATCCTGCATGCGGTTGTAGTTCTGTGACTGCTATTAAAGTATTTTCAGATTTGGCGTTATTCAATATTTCTTTAGATCATATCAATAGTCAAAGCTACCGATGGGGATTTTTCCATGACTTGATTTGGACAATGGTTGTTTTATTTCGTTGGACACTTAAATTCGTGGATAAGGTCATCCACGAAAACCACGAAAATTGGTACCCCACGAATAAAAGTACTTTCACAGTACTTAATAATTGTCATTAATAAACAGTTTGTTGAAATTTCTCGCATTCTTACCCATGTATTGGTATTGATTTCAGCCCCAGTTGTCCCGTGATGAAATGTTGATGAATGAAGCCATGGAAAAAGTTAGGAAAACACAGGAACTACAGTCGAGGATTCAGAAACAGATATCTGGCCTAGGAACAGCAGTTCCTGGAATGTAAGTAGCTCTATCAGCCCTCAGTTCTCAGATACTTACAATGTATATATGCATGTATATGAAAACAGGCAGTTGTTGAGTTAAGCTAAAAAAAGAATTCAACATTACTGTAAAACAACTTACTTTCGCGGATACTTTATTTTGAGTTAAGGGCATCCGATACAGTTTCAAGGGAGTTAACTCTTGGCGCGAAGTTATAGCATTTGAATTCCCGCAAAACGTACATTTTTGCGGGACGTAATGCGTGTAATGTTCCGTAATAAGAAAGGTAATGTGGAATGTTGATGCTCCAATTTCTGTTTCTCCCGCATGCTAACTTCTACATCATTAATATTAGTGCATTCGATTCTAACAGGATAACAGTCTAATAACATTATTAGAAATAAAACAAATTACTGTTTCTTTGAGATCTTCAACAAAATATCGTATAGTGAGCAATCTCAAGACGACTGACCCTTTTGATGCATGTCAATTATCATTTTTATTATCATTTATCATCCATGATTGACATTGTATTACAGCACAGGAAACCATTGATATTTTAAAACTAATATGGAAAATGTAGGTAAACGGCGCTAATATAAACAATGACACTATTTTTATAAAAAAACAAAGTTCTTATTTCTTCCACGTTGCACGTAGTTTATCTAACAAAAGGCAATAGCCAACAATATGTTTACACATCCGTAAGAATTTTGATGGGACATATTATGGTATTCAAATGCCCACGTCTGTCTGTCCGTCGTAAACATGGTACAGCATATATCCAAAATCATAAGACGACGGGCGTATCATGCGCTTGTAGCGCAACTGTTTATTTTTTTATTTTTTTTAATATTTTTTATAAATTTATAAGAGAAATGACGGAATGACAGCAAAAAGAGTGCAATTTCCAATATAATCAATATTTCCAAATGGCATAACTCTTTTAAAGCATAGTTGATATGCACTGATTTTCGAGCGTGTCCATACGATATCAGTTTAATTATTGGAAAGTTAACAAGAATTGTACACTTGAAAAATTTAATTAACCAGAAGGTCCAGAAGGACAGACAGAGGAATGGACGTGCGATATTTTATGTACGCGCTATATGGTGAAAAAAAAAAAATAGTTATGTACGCACTATATGGTGAAAAAAATAAAGTTATTGAACACCGCTATGAGAGAAGGATTTTAATCGAAACTAATCCAATCATATTTGCCAAATACAAAAAATCAAAGTTATAGTTTCATTGTTTGGACAAAAGCATTCTTAAGCAAATTGAAGACTTCTCCTTTATAAGATTTTGCTTTTGTTTTCTGACCACATGAAACAGAAGATGGTATAATTGCCAATGAGACAACTCTCAACAAGAGACAAACATGACACAGAAATTAATTACTACAGGTCACCGTACGGTCTTCAACAATGAGCAAATCCCAAATCGTATAGTCAGCTATGAAAGATCATGAAATGATAATGTAAAACAATTCAAACGAGAAAAGTAACGGCCTTATTTATGTTCTACAATTCATGTAAAAAAAGAAGGTCCATGTGTAGGATAATTAATGCTGAGTTTACGCGTAATTCGAATTCGATTCGCATTAACTAATTCGAATTAGTTTAATTTGCATTCAAAATGTTTTACGTACTAATGTAAATTCTAATTCGAATTGCAATGCGCGTTAAATTTGATTTACTGTCCATACGTTAACTTTTAATTCGTATCAACAAAACCGGATTTCTCAGTGATTAAAACATGTAAACCGTAAATAAAAGGATTTTAAGGAATATTTGTAATAAAACAGCAGCCCATCAAACAAAACAAAATAAATCTAGAGGTCAACATACGGTATGAAATAATATACGAGTGTGAACAGTAAATGTACCTGTATGTCAAGTTCTAAAAGTTACACAAAGTCATGTTACAAGCAATATTTATACATCTGAAAAATGTCTCCAGTCATTTGCAGAGATAATGTCGAAATTGTCTGCCAACGACATTGTGCACTTTAGCGCTAACGTTGAGGTTACAAAGGGGGGACGCAATTTTTAGAATAAATCGCGTTTATCATGGAATCAAGCACGGTGACCTATATTTTTTATTTGGGATTTGGAGAAAGCATGACAAAATGCAATTTATGCAGAAAAATTATAAAAATGACATTTTCAGAAACAGTTTATTTCAATTTTTTAGGTTTAAAAAAATACCACTTTGAGCATCTGGTCCGTAATGACCAGCAAGGCTTGAATAATTGTAAAGTTATTCATGTAGTGATTTATTTTTTTCCTTTTTATACGACCGCAAATTTTGAAAAAATTTTCGTCGTATATTGCTATCACGTTGGCGTCGTCGTCGTCGTCGTCGTCGTCGTCGTCCGAATACTTTTAGTTTTCGCACTCTAACTTAAGTAAAAGTGAATATAAATCTATAAAATTTTATCACAAGGTTTATGACCACAAAAGGAAGGTTGGTATTGATTTTGGGAGTTTTGGTCCCAACATTTTAGGAATTAGGGGCCAAAAAGGGCCCAAATAAGCAATTTCTTGGTTTTCGCACCATAACTTTAGCTTAAGTTAATAGAAATCTATGAAATTTTGACACAAGGTTTATGACCACAAAAGGAAGGTTGGTATTGATTTTGGGAGTTTAGGTCCCAACAGTTTAGGAATTAGGGGCCAAAAAGGGACCCAAATAAGCATTTTTCTTGGTTTTTGCACCATAACTTTAGTATAAGTAAATAGAAATCTATGTAATTTAAACACAAGGTTTATGACCATAAAAGGAAGGTTGGTAATGATTTTGGGAGTTTTGGTCCCAACAGTTTAGGAATAAGGGGCCCAAAGGGTCCAAAATTAAACTTTGTTTGATTTCATCAAAATTGAATAATTGGGGTTCTTTGATATGCCAAATCTAACTGTGTATGTAGATTCCTCATTTTTGGTCTTGTTTTCAAATTGGTCTACATTAAAGTCCAAAGGGTCCAAAATTAAACTTAGTTTGATTTTAACAAAAATTGAAATCTTAGGGTTCTTTGATATGCTGAATCCAAACATGTACTTAGATTTTTGATTCTGGGCCCAGTTTTCAAGTTGGTCCAAATCAGGATCTAAAATTATTATATTAAGTTTTGTGCAATAGCAAGTCTTTTCAATTGTACAGTATTGCGCAATGGCAAGAAATATCTTATTGCAAAATATTGTGAAATAGCAATTTTGTTTTTAATTAGAGTTATCTTTTTTTGTCCAGAATAGTAAGCAAGAAATATCTAATTGTAAGATTTTTTTTTATTTGGAGTTATCTTTCTTTGTCCAGAATCAACTTAAATCTTTGTTATATATACAATATACAATGTATATTCACTTTTTACTACCAACTGATAAATTAAAATAATCTTTACCATTCAGTGATAACAAGCAGTTTTTTTTACATCTTAATATTTTATGATGTATTTAAATGAGTAGTAATTGTTGCAAACTCCATTAGAAATTTTAATTGAGATTAGTTTTGGAATAAGGGAAAGGGGGATGTGATTAAAAAAATTGGGTTCAATTTTCTCATTTGAAATTTCATAAATAAAAAGAAAATTTCTTCAAACATTTTTTTTGAGAGGAATAATATTCAACAGCATAGTGAATTGCTCTAAGAGAAAACAAAAATTTTAATTTCATTAGAACACATTCATTCTGTGTCAGAAACCTATGCTGTGTCAACTATTTAATCACAATCCAAATTTAGAGCTGAATCCAGCTTGAATGTTGTGTCCATACTTGCCCCAACCGTTCAGGGTTCAACCTCTGCGGTCGTATAAAGCTACGCCCTGCGGAGCATCTGGTTGTCACTTATCACAGCTTCAGATTGAACCCGATCTTAATAATTTACGACGACAAATATCTGCTCTAAAAAGATTTTAACATTGCCTATTTTTTTTATAAAACTGCACAAAACCATGCATGTAATCAAAAATCCACAAAAATGAAAACTAAAGAAAATAAATTAATCCACAGTGGCTTGGGTTACTCGTGTGCCTAACCTAAAGATTTTAAAAATCATTTCTTTTTATTCATAATAAGAATTTAACATTCATGAACCTTAGAAACATTGGAATTTAATATACAAAATGTATGTAATAAACTAGTTTGTGTTTATGGTTGTAATATTTATTGGTTTTTCATTTCAGAAAAAGTGTGCCTGGTGGTTTAGCAAAGTAAGTTAATAAGATTTATAATTATAAGTTTAGATCACAATGGCTGCTTCTATTTAAATTTATAGACTATTCCCTAAAATTAGAAGCTGTCACCTTTAAATGAGGTTGTCACTGAAACACCCTCTCTTTGATAAGGGCTATTCCAGGAAAAAATGTATTGGGGGGGTTGGAAGGCACATTGTATTAATAATACATGGGTGATGGGTATCAGAGCAACTTTTCACACTATAATCAGTCAGAGATATAACTCTATAGGTTTATTACAGAAAATAACTTATGTATGTTATTACAGATACTTTTCTTTAAATTTCTAAATCTGTAATAACATATGTTTATCATTTGTAAAATAATTTAATCTATAGTGGACTCTAGGAAACTCTTGAGACTTTGCGCAGAAACTAAATGCATTGCCTTGATAATTAATTTTTAAACTGAATTACTGTGGATTCATTATTATTCGTTGGATACCAATTTTCGTGGATTTCGTGGGAACAGTTGAATCACGAAATTAAAGTTTTCCTCAATCCACGAAAATTGGTACCCACGAAAATAAATGAATCCACAGTAATACATTTTTGATTAACCATGGTTAATCAATGAGACAAGGCTATTACGGAATTAACTTAGCTGTGATAACAAGGTTTAGTTATTAAAGGAATGTAACTTATTATACAAGACACTTGGGAATTACTGAGAAACTTGCGCAGAACCTCATTACATGCTCTGGTTATTATTTCTTACAATAAATTTAAATACATTGTAATTAAGCATGATTTATGTCTGAGCAAATGCTTTGAAGTGATAAAGAGAAGCCGTGATAACAACCTTTAGTTATTACAGGCATATTTTTTTCTGTAATAACATATAGTTGTACTATTCAAAATTGGAATACTATGAACTGTTATATCTTTCAATAGTTAAGTATACATTAAGATAATAGTAATATAAATAAAACTTGTATACATTTCAACGAAACTTATGATGTATATTGTCCCTTTGAAACATGTAACATACATATGTTATCACAGTTCTTTGATTTTTTAGTCCACAATAACAAATGTATGTTATTTTCCTGTAATAACCCTATAGAGTTATATCCTGACTGATAATGCACTATAATTCTCAATTACAGTTGTCTGGGTGGCGGGTGCTTACATGGATATATGGTCAATAGGAGATGACACTGAATAAAATACATTTATTTGATTTTTAACTGATATATATGAACATTTGTCTTTTTCTTTGTATTTCAGTCCCCCACCACTGATTTTAGACAGAGAAGGACGAACCATTGACTCAGCCACAGGAGAAGTTATACAGCTTACACAACACACGCCAACACTAAGGGTAAGAATAACTTCTTTGAACTTTGCACATTGACATCCACTGAGCTGTGCTGTGCTTATTGTAGCTGAAGCCTGCCTCCGCTGTATTGAAGACCAATGGGTGAACTCATGCTGTTTTCTGCTCTTTGGTCATGTTGTCTCCCTGACATATTCCCCATTTCCAATCTCAATTTCAGTGTAATTTTTGTATTGCCTGCAATGAAAGTTGAGGAAAGCGAGACTTATGATGGCGGTGGTACAGATTTGGAGACGTCAACCATTTTAAAGTTGTCTGCTTAATTTAGTTTGATAGTTGTGATAGATCAATGATATTTTCTTTAAAGTTGCATGTTCCAGTAACTTTGAACTAATTATAAGAAATGTTGATGCCTATAAGATAGTCTTTATCTAATTTTATGCTCACGGCAAGACATATTCCTGTGTCAACTATTTATAATTCATCTGTCTACAGATAAATGCAGAGTTTATTTTAGCAATTGCTTATTTGATTTCTAAGTATTAAAAATTTGTGACTGTAAAACCAAAGATTGATAGTAGCAAATTATTGTAATACAAAATATATTCTTTTTTTCACAGGCAAACATCAGGGCAAAGAAAATCAAAGATTTTAAGGGAATTCTTGAGAAACCTCCGGAGGAAATAACTGAGGGCAACTTCTTTGATCCTAGAGTTGAGTATGTATTAATAAAGGGAGATGTTTATTATTTAAATTAGACAGCAACCCAACGACACAACACAACAAAAGACATCCAGAGGTTAACATAGACATTAGCAATCAATAATTTCTTAACAAAATATTATTTTGGCCAATAAGTGACGATGCAAGAATGATAAATGTATAATTAAACTTTACAATAAAGCTCCTCTGAAGAAGGTCAATGAAGGACTGAAACTGGTCAGACTATGAACCATTGTAAGACTCTGTTAATTGTATGTTTTCACAGTTTACATTTTCACATTTCTACATAAGAAAATGGCGGTACCAAGTCAGGAATAGGACAATTGTTATCCATTTGTTTGGTGTGTTTGAGCTTTTGATTTTGACATTTGATATGGGACTCTCTGTTTTGAATTTTCCTCAGAATTTATTATTTTTGTTATTTTACTTTTTTTACAGCATTGCCTATACTTTTTATTTGTCATAAATTCATTTTTACTGATACACATAGTTTGAATGGTTTCATTTAACAAAATCAGTAATGTTGTGATTAGATCTATGTTAGTAATTCCTCTCTATTACTGATCTATATTTTAAACTTTATTTACAGTGTGAAAGCTGCACAGAGACCCAAAAGAGGATTTAAATTTCACGAGAAAGGAAAGTTTGAGCAAGTGGCACAAAGATTAAGGACAAAAGTAAGTAGGATGTTTCTCTACTTTCATTTTGACTTCTGTCAACAACAAAAAACTAGAAATAAGAAAAAGAAGATGTGGTATGATTTCAGTGAGATAACAATCCACCAAAGTTCAAAAAAAGTGGATTCAACTATAAAGCTTAAATTTAATGAAAGAGAAATTTGGTAAAAAACAAACAGAAGTCTACGGCTTACTTTTTCTGTTATAATACAACTAAAAGATTAAGATTGTAATAAAATCTGGAAAATTCAAACAGTGCAATGACATAGATATCAACTTCGTCAAGAAACAACAACCACTGAACATCATGAACATAATGTCCATGTATTCATTAATGTAACTAAAAGACAAATAACTTTGATATTTATATTTCAGGCACAGCTAGAAAGATTGCAGAATGAAATTGCTTATACTGCAAAGAGGACTGGTATTGCATCAGCAGCAAAATTAGCAACAATAGCTCCAAAGAAAGAATTAGTAAGTTCTCAATGCAGAATGGTGACAGACTTATTGTGTGTTTTTTGGGGGGCGTTTTCATTAATAGGGTATGGCAACAGACTTATCACGCTATGATTTAAGAAAGCGTGACACACAATGAGCCAAATAGAAGATAAGAAGTCGTAAGTGTTTGTGTTTATATGATTACAGAAGGCACCATTGATCCAAGTTTGCAATATTCCTCATTTTGATTCGGTACCACTCAGGGCTTTTTTAAACAGCTCCACACTAAACAGGACAACCTGCCGAAAATGCTGAAAATATCCAATATAAAGTCTGTTGCCATTCTACACGCTGAAGTTTTTATCAAAAATATTACCAAGCACAAAAGTCATGCAGTGGTCAATATCTGTTCTCAACACTGTTTGTCCTAAAATGAGTTACTGTAAACCAACTTATTTTCGCGGATACTTTATTTCGCGTTTAGCCCTTTCGAGTCCATTTCGCGGCAAATTTAATTTCACGATTTTCTAATTAACTTGATGTTGTCAAATAACGAAAGATCCAAGTTTTACATATTGGCGACGATTTAACTTCGAGATATTTTTTTACTCGTGAAAGTTGCTAAAATAAATCGCCCGCGAAAAATTAGTTGGTTTACAGTATATTTATGAGATTGAACAAGAGTTATAGGAACAGTTTTTAAAGGGAATAATTTGAGTGGTAAATTTAGGAATAGAAGAAAAATAATTTGAATTTGAAATTTGAAGTTTACTTACGAATCTGCTGTTGCTGTAGAATTATAAGGACACAAACCTCAAGCAATTTGGAAACTTAAAATATAGCATGAAAGAAAAACTATTAACAAAATAAAAAGAAAGGAAGTCATGCTTCAGTTACCTTGTTTTTTTGTTAGGTACATTGTTCAAAATGAAATGGGTTTTGAGAGACATGTTTTTGCTTTACAGAGTGAAGGAGAAATACCAGACATAGAATGGTGGGATACATATATTTTACCCTCACACACGTAAGTACACATACATTTTACCCTCACACACGTAAGTTCACATATATTTTACCCTCACACACGTAAGTTCACATATATTTTACCCTCACACACGTAAGTACACATACATTTTACCCTAACACACATGTATAAGTTTTATTACACACATATTTTACTATCACATTATTAGTACGTTTATTTACACATTCATATTTTAATCGGACTTCAAATTTTATGGAACATATGCACAGTGCTAAGAACCAAACCTCTTAGAGTTGGGATTTGTGTAATTTGTGAGAGCTATGCCCCTTATTTTGTCGTTACTGCACTCTTGATAGATTTTCCTTCCAACTCCATTCAAACTGAAGTTTGCATCAAAAGCTCCCAAAAAATATTATTAGCAAGCTTGAGTGGTGGCATTCATGTCCTTAGACACAACATCATTGGGAATTCCACTTATTTTCTGTGCTGCTTTTCGAAAATAATAAACCCAAAATAAATTAACATATACACAATACTTAAGCCACAAAACTCAGATTAAGTAAGAATTTGTGTATCATCACTTTTACAGTTTTTGAGTTGTCACTTTATAAATAAGCAGGGGCATCATCTGGGTCCATGGACACATCCCCAATTTATTTGTTTAACCTTCTTTTGCAGGTACAATGATTTAGAGAATCTTGTGGAGTCATTAACTGGTATAACAAACCTTGTAGAACATCCAATACAGATGAAACCTCCAGGTATTTATTTGTGAGGGTGTGAGGGGGGGGACAATAATTTAGATGACCTGTCAGAGTTTTTGACTAGTATCACAAACCTTGAAAAACATCCCATAAAGATGACACATAAGAATGAACACAAAAATCTACCAACCATACATCCTGGTCACGTCACCAATGTCATGATTGTATATAGTGTAGAATGTGTTGTGTTTATTTGAAAGATGTAGATAAAATTATGGATGACAATGACATTAACACCAGGACTTTATATAGGTAGCGCTTATAAATATATTTATATATCCCACAGTACTATGAAAGTCTTTAACCTCAACAAGGGCTTGAATGATTTAAATGATCTGTCAGAATCATTAACTGATATTACAGAACATCCAACAGGGATCTCCATGGCCTGTTTAATGATGGCGCCCCGCCATCGTTCAAATGTCTTGCGCCATTGTCAAATGACTCGCGCCATCGTTCAATTGTCTTCCGCCATCGTTCAAAACTGTGATCATTTTTATAGCCTGACGCCATTTTTTAGCAATTATAATCAAATGCATGTAATTACATAACCCTCAGGCCTTTTTTAAATGATCTGACTGAATGGCCACCTTTTCTCCTAGCTCTGTAAATCTGTTATATAAATTTGAGCCTAGAACGAGGAGGAGTTATCTATATTTAATTTTCTGTTGTATATCATTTCCTTAGCTGAGCCTGAGCCTAGAACTAGGAGGAATAATCTATATTTAATTTTCTGTTGTATATCATTTCCTTAGCTGAGCCTGATAAGGACTAGGAGGAATAATCTATAATTAATTTTCTGTTGTATATCATTTCCTTAGCTGAGCCTGAGCCTAGAACTAGGAGGAATAATCTATATTTAATTTTCTGTTGTATATCATTTCCTTAGCTGAGCCTGAGCCTAGAACTAGGAGGAATAATCTATATTTAATTTTCTGTTGTATATCATTTCCTTAGCTGAGCCTGAGCCTAGAACTAGGAGGAATAATCTATATTTAATTTTCTGTTGTATATCATTTCCTTAGCTGAGCCTGAGCCTAGAACTAGGAGGAATAATCTATATTTAATTTTCTGTTGTATATCATTTCCTTAGCTGAGCCTGACAAGGAGCCAGAAATTCCAGTCTACCTCACAAAGAAGGAGAGAAAGAAATTACGTCGACAAAACAGACAGGAAGCTCAAAAAGAGGAACAAGAAAAAATACGACTTGGTTTATTGCCTCCACCAGAGCCAAAAGGTAAGGAGAAAACAGGCTTTGTATAACTGCATCCTTCATACTTTGAAGGTTTTATCGATTCTCTTTATATTTTATGCTCCTAATTGAAGGAGAGGGGGCATTAAGTTTTACCCTTGTCTGTCCGTACATCCCAAATTGGTTTCCATTCTCTAACTTTAATTTGCCTCAACCAAATATTAGGAATCTTTATTACTATAAAACATAGATCAAGTTTGAATTTTGGTGGTACAGTCGATTCCACTTAATTGCATACCGCTTAATAGCATAATTCGGTTAATTGCATACTTTTCTCCTGCACAAAACCATTTCCCATTCACCTAATGTTAAATTGTCCGGTTATATGCATAGCCTTACAAGTGGCATTTCGGTTTATTGCATAGAAAATAATCGCCAGCTAGATATGCTCAGTTAAAACTGACGAGATTTTTGACCGGAAACGGCAATTTGGTAAGTATATTTTTCTTGAATGCATCATAATTTTCATTATTATTTCACATTTACTTGTGTGTTATTCAAATAAAGTTTAAAAACAGTATCTTTCGTGTTTATATGATTATAGAAAAGGCCTCGATGTGTACACAGGTAAAGTTTCCCATATTCTATTTTAAGCCTCGAGGTCATAAAAATGTCAATCAGCTGATTGACCATTCTATGATCTTTTATCTCAAAAGGTGTTAATTATTGATTGGATTTCAAACATTGTTCATAGATTATATTTTGGGTGAATTTTTAAAACATTAACGCCTGCTAATTATCGATCATTATCCAATGTGTAATTTCATAATTCAGCGTGGGTGATCTACATTTATGTAAAATATTACAGGGCATTTATATATGGTTGAAGAATTTTATACATCAATCTTTCCTTTTTAATATTTTTCTAAAAGAAAATTAACTTCTGATTATTATATTTTCTCACTTTCAACACTCGTGTCCAGCAAATAACCCGTGTATGGCCCCATCACCTGTTAACTGCTTTGCATAAACGAAACTAGCGGTGTTAAAGTAACAGTGTCACATCACTGTGTAATTGGTAAATACTGAATATCAAAGGCAGTTCATTACACAATTATTGTTTACAATGATTATAAACTGTGTAGTATTATTAAACAGTTTGTTTTAAACAAAGCGTAACAATTTCATTTGTACATCCGGGTCATAGAAACAAATCTATTTTTAGAACAATTTTATTATCGTATCTCAGGTAAAGGAAAAGTCGGTACATAAATAAACAAAAACAAAATGTGTTAATAAACTTTATTGAAAGAATACACAATGAAATAAAATGTATGACAGTAGACAAATAACTTTTATTAGAATAAATAAGCATTCATTATGTTGTAAGTGGACTATGGACATACATCTTTCTTCTTTGCTGATCTGCACTATCGATGTCATTTGACTCCGTAATTTGTCATTTCGGATATAAGCATACTCCGCTTTATTGCATAATTTCGTCTGACAAATAGGCTATGCAAATAACCGGAATGTACTGTATCCCTTTTATCTTTCTAGAGTTATGCCCCTTTATTAATGGAAATATTGCTGAATTTTTTGTTGACCTTCTCTAACTTAAATTATCAATCCATCAATCAGGACATGTTTGTAGTAGGCTATAGCTAGTTAATGATATTTTATGGGTTTTTTTCAGTACGGATGGCTAACTTGATGAGGGTGTTAGGAACTGAAGCAGTACAGGACCCTACAAAGATAGAGGCTCATGTGAGAGCTCAGATGGAGAAAAGACAGAAGTTTGTATACTTTAGTTTTTAAATGAAATTCTGAAATATACTTTTGTAATTCTTAGTTGAATTCAGAAATTACTAAATATAAAGATATAGATGCATTATTTTTGGTTTTCATTTATATATCAATGAGACAAAGATGTATTAAATTTTTTATCAAGATCTGTGAAATAGCCCATTTACTGTAACTTGATGTTAACATCAGATTCTTGACTAAGGACAGGTACAAGCAAATGCAGCGGTTTTAAACATTTTACCAACCTTCATCCTTATCTAAAAAAAAAGTTAAATGACTGCTTAATGCCAACATGAAGGTTGTCTCAGAATACAAATGGAACAGAACCAGACCTCATTTTGTTGTATGATAAATAAAATTACCCCTGATTATTCTGTAATTACAAATTGTGAATAATTTTATTAAAATTTAAATTTAACAGAGCTCACGAAGAGGCTAATGCAGCCAGAAAATTGACACCAGAGCAGCGACGAGAAAAGAAAATGAGAAAAATAAAAGAAGATACCACACTTGGTGTTCATGTTTCTGTATATAGGTAAGACTAAATAAATGTGATCTGATACCATTATCATACCCTAGGCAACTTTCTGCTAATTATACCCCAGGCAACTTTCTGCAAATTATACCCCAGACAACTTTTTGCAAATTATACTCTATGCACTTTCTGCAAATTACACCCCAGGTAACTTTCAGCGCATTATATACCCTAGGCAACTTTCATCAAATTATACCCTGGGCAACTTTCATCAAATTATATACCCTAGGCAACTTTGAATAAAATATACCCTAGGCAACTTTGAATAATATACCGTATAGCGGGTTATTTTCAACGGGTGTAAATTTTCGCTTATTTTCGCGGATAGAACAAAATCGCCAAAATAAATTCCGCCAATTTAAAAGTGTACATGCAAAGATAATGTTAAAAATGTTGAATCCGCCAAAATAATAACCGTCAAAATTTTTTGTATACCTTATTCAATGAAAATCACGAAATTTTACACCCGCGAAAATAACCCGCTATACGGTATACCCTAGGCAACTTTCAGCAAATTATATTCCATGTAACTTTCGACCTTAATTATTTCCAGTTGTCAATTTTAAAAATAAATGATATACCATGAACATATATTACCTATAAAATTGAGAATTGTTCACATTAGATCTTGTTATTTGTTTCTGTGCCCCACCATAAATCTTTATGACATATCAAGTTGGATATATGATAGTAAAATCAAGCTTAATGACACTTTTGGACAACCGGGCCCAGTAATGTCAACTGCTTTCAGTTATCTTTGTTGTGACAAACAAAACATATGGTGATTAATTATAATATTTAATACCTCATCAAAATTATTAAACTAAATTTTTCAGATTAAAAGATTTGAAAAATCCAGCAAAGAAATTTAAAGTAGAAGCAAATGCAAATCAGCTGTTTATGACAGGAATTGCTGTGTGTCATAAAGATTGTAATGTTGTAGTGGTAGAAGGAGGTATGTATTTAAAAGGAGTAGTTCCGGTAAGGGTCGATTTTGGCTTCAAATTTCAGGTTCATCTAACAAAAGA
The DNA here is from genome assembly GCF_036588685.1 of Mytilus trossulus. Lineage (NCBI taxonomy): Eukaryota > Metazoa > Mollusca > Bivalvia > Mytilida > Mytilidae > Mytilus > Mytilus trossulus. The sequence continues at coordinate 131,584 of NW_026963319.1, forward strand.
TTTTGGACTTTTTTTAAACACTCAAGTGTCTATTTCAATTGATTCAATTGGTATATGTGAAAATTTTAGCTGATTAAGTCATTAAAAACCTTCTGATTCAACCAAAAATTTGAAAAATCTTATCAAATATGCAAAAAGTCGTCACTTTTCAGATGGTTTTTGTCGAGCCTGCAACTTTTGATGCAGAAAGCTCGACATAGGGATAGTGATCCGGCGGCGGCTACGGCGGTGGTGTTAGCTCACTTCTTAAAAGCTTTATATTTTAGAAGTTTGAAGACCTGGATGCTTCATACTTTGTTTATAGATGCCTCATGTTACGAACTTTCCGTCAGTCACATGTCCAATGTCCTTGACCTCATTTTCATGGTTCAGTGACTACTTGAAAAAAAAGTTAAGATTTTTTGTAATGTTAAATTCTCTCTTATTATAAGTAATTGGATAACAATATTTGGTATGTGCGTACCTTGCAAGGTCCTCATGTCTGTCAGACAGTTTTCACTTGACCTCGACCTCCTTTCATGGATCAGTGAACAAGGTTAAGTTTTGGTGGTCAAGTCCATATCTCAGATACTATAAGCAATAGGTCTAGTATATTCAGTGTATGGAAGGACTGTAAGGTCTACATGTCCAACTGGCAGGTGTCATCTGACCTTGACCTCATTTTCATGGTTCAGTGGTTATAGTTAAGTTTTTGTGTTTTGGTCTGTTTTTCTTATACTATATGCAATAGGTCTACTATAGTTGGTGTATGGAATGATTGTAAGGTGTACATGTCTAGCTGACAGGTGTCATCTGACCTTGACCTTATTTTTTATGGTTCAGTGGTCAAAGTTAAGTTTTTTAGTTTTGGTCTATTTTTCTGATACTTTATGCATTAGGTCAACTATATTTGGTGTATGGACATATTTTATGATCTTTATGTTGGTTACGCTGGTTTAATTTGACTTTGACCTCATTTTCATGGTCCATTGCTAAGTTTTAAGTGTTTGTGTGTTTTGGTCTGTTTTTCTTTATTTATAAGCAATAAGTCAACTATATTTGTTGTAATGAAAAATTGTTAGCTGTACATGTCTGCCTGGCATGGTTTATCTGACCTTGACCTCATTTTCATGGTTGATTGATCAATGTTTCCTTTTCTTGGTTAATGTTGAGTTTATGTGACAGTTGTAATAAAGCTTTATATTTTATCAAGATAGTATCTATGATTAGTAAAGAAGGCGAGACATTTCAGTGTGTGCACTCTTGTTGTCAAAAATGAAAGTTGCCACATCCGTGTCCATCCTCAATCTTTATATATGTTATGTATTATCATAAAATGCAACTTACATTTTAATATAATGAATGAACATGAATGCGGCCACTTTCATTTGAGACGGAAACCGTCTAAATTTTAACCAAAATGCCAAAATTGTGAAGATTTCAGTAATTTAGCATGACTTAATGATGTTAGTACCCGATATATGTGATTGTATTGTCAAAAACAGACCATATTTGTGTAGCAGAAGCATTCTATTTTCCAATAAATAGCTAAAGGACTACATTTTCACAATTTTGCAAAACTGCTATATTTTGGGGCCAAAATGGGGTCTTACTGAACCTACTCCTTTGGAGACAAACAATAGAGTACAACAGATGCCAAGGCTTTATTTCCAATGCGAAAAAAAGAATTTCATATAAGAATAAAGAGTCTATGAAATAATACTGTAAATTCTGAAATTATGCGAGGTTTTTATTAATGCGAATAATGGGACTGAATGAGTATCGCAATAATAAAAGCAATAATAAAAACTCGCATTCTGATAAATGATACATATAACTGTATGCAGATTCTCCTGAAATAGCAATAGTTAATCTCGCATTTCACTCCATTCTTCAAAATTTCCAATAATAAGTGCACGCAATAATTTCTGAATTTACAGTAGTATAATAGATCAAATTAAAGAATATATAAAATAATATTAAAGTCATAAGAAACCTCAAATCAAAAAAAAATAATGCATATGTTTTTTATAACTCAATGGATAGTTTTTATTGTAAAACTTATGTACATATACTTTTTTCTGAAGAAAATTCTTTAATTTATTCATATTTAGAAGAAGTTTACTTTATTTGAATTGCTTCCTTCCAGCAAGCAATTCCCCCGATATATTTTCCGTATGCAAGGTGACCTCAGTGTGACCCATCTCGTAAAAATCCGGTGACCACAATACGCATGGATGTCCTTAAAATAAAATATTATCTGAATTTACATGTTAAACACGTGCTCAACTTCCATGCTTTTTTGTTTATTTTTCGTCAATTGTTGACAAACAGGTGACAATCGTTAAACTTCGGCTTCAAAACACGAACTTTTATTACCTGCCATATTTTCACAACAACACTGACCGATTGAAAAAAAAATTGACGATTATACGAAATTTACACGAAAAAAATGATAAATTCGAGCACAGAAGACTAAGTTTATGATGTTTGTATGCATTGGTTTAAGAATGGAAGAACATTATTTTTCACCGGTCACTCGTTTCTTATGACTTTAAACATACTACCGTGGATTCATCATTATTGGTTGGATACCAATTAATGTTGGTTTTGTGGGAACATGTTAACCTGAAATTCAATTGTTCATTTTCATTTTTTTATAGGCTTTGTATGCAGAGATTGGTGAAACCACACAATCAAATATTCATGAAAATGCAAAATTTCTATAATCTACGAAATTGATACCCACAAAAATAAACGAGAAAGTCTTAAGAACCAAATCAACAAATGACAACTACTGAATATCAGATTCCTGACTTATGACAGGTGCAAACAAATGCAACAGATTTAAACATTTAAACAGGTACCAACCTTCACCCTTATCTAAAACAAAAGTGTAACATCACAACATACTATGATGGAATGCTGACTTTTATGTACTTATTTCCAGGTCCTAAACAGCAAAGAAAATTCCGTCGACTAATGATGCACAGGATTAAATGGAATGAAGACACACAGAAAAGATCAAAAGACGATGGTCAGTACTATTACAAAGAGATTTATTAATTAATTATTGCAGATTGACCATATCTGCACTGGTACAAGTTTCTAGTACGTTCAAGTAATGTGAAGGTACTTTAATTTGTTAGCATCGCTCTTTTTGGATTTTCATATTTCCTTAGTTCCATGTTTTTTTTGTATTCATGGATTTAATTAGAACATTTTATTTTTAAATTGAAAATTTACATTGCATTTAGAATTTAAATACCAATCCCTAAAATTAGTACCCCACAAACAAAAGTACTTTCACAGTATCAGGTCCTGTCTGTGATCAACAAAATAATAGACAGTAAGCTCAAAAGAAAAAATTACAAATCGCTGATAAATCCAAGTCTTTCGGCTTTATTTTAATTTCCCTATTCTGTATGAGACTCAATTCATTCATCTCCTTAATTGCCCTAGATAAGATAAGATGTGGTATGATTGCCAATGAAACAACTAAATTCCGTCGATTTATAGTGATGCACAAAATGAAAGGAAGACACACATGAAGACAGTCAGGAGCCTCTGGCCTTTATTAATCTTGTAGTTTCTTGTGTACAATTTGGAAATTAGTTTGGCGTTCATTATCACTGAACTAGTATATATTTGTTTAGGGGTCAGCTGAAGGACTTCACCAGGTGCGGGAATTTCTCGCTACATTGAAGACCTGTTGGTGGCCTTCTGCTGTTGTCTGCTCTATGGTCGGGTTGTTGTCCCTTTGACACATTCCCCATTTCCATTCTCAATTTTACTGTAAACCAACTTATATTTGCAAGCGTTTTATTTTCATGAATAGAAACTAACCTGAATATAAATCTTTTAAGTTAAAACGTTCCTTATTAAACTACATCAAGCATGTCAAGTAAATCAGAAAATTGCAAAGGGAAAAATGCTAAATGAATTATCCACTAGAGACTTAATCATTTAGATCTCTTTTAATGTCCTCTAGCTTATTAGGCTTTAAGAAGTTTTTGCCATAACTTGGCATCTGTTTTACTCTATTGTCTGTCGCCAATTTTCTTTTTATTTATTTTTCTAAATCTTCTCTGATAAAACTGTAAAACTGATGATTCTATTGAAACCAAACTTCTAGTGTTTAATCCATATAGAGTCTGTTCTAAGTGGTTATCTCTTGCAACCAGCAGTCAATCATGCTTTGTCCATCAACTAACTAGAAAAGTATATCTAAGGCCACACCAATTTAATTTCTTGTTCTACGGATTTTTGGACTCCAACAATTGGGGCGAGCGAGCGATTTGAAAATTTTAATAAAAAAATATTTAATTTGCAAATTTTTTAGGCGAAGCTTAAAAAGTAAAGGCGAGCGATTATAATTTTTTTTTGTAAACATAAAATAGTAGGTTTTCACTATATTAAAACTTGATTTTTCACTTGTACCTTGACATTTCTTTAATTTATGAAGTATTTTTCCCTGTTCAACAAGAAATAATTGAATAATTAAATCTGGTGTATGTATTTGGATGGAGAGTTGTCTCATTGGCACTCACACCACATCTTCCTATATCTATGTGTGACTGACAATAAGACAATTCTCCATCCAAGTCATAATCCGGTTCAGAACAACCCCTAAATGTTATGAATATCCCTTTTATGAGGGGTCAAAATATTAAAGTTATAATTTTTTTTTGTACAAAAGGGCTTGTATTTTCCCAAAGATCTATAATATTTTGTATTAAATGGTCAAAACATATCCAAGAATTTTGTAATATTCCTAGACTTTAACCATGTTAACACATTTACTTTAACAGTTTAATATTATTCAAAATAAGTGGACTCATCCCTCTTTTAGAAAAGTTGTAAAAAATATAATGTATTTCTCCTCTTTTTGAGTAAAAAATTCTAAGTTGTCAAAGGTTTTGTATAGTAGCACTGTACAAATCCTTAGTATTTCTATTTTCTTTTCTACAACAGACTGAACAGTAAACATGGTAAAATGACCCCTTCAAGGCCCTTGTCTGAGGGAGGGTTGGTCCCAACCTGATAATAACAAACATAGGTCAAAGTACGGCCTTTTACACAGTGCTTTGATCAAGACCAACCAGCAACCTATAAGGGACCACAACTTAGTATTGTACACAATTCGAACAGGAAAACCAACGATCTAAATTATATTTCCAAACGGGAAAATACCAATGAACCACATCAACAAACGATAACTGTTGAACGACAGGTCTCTAAATCAACCAGGACAGGTGCATAAACCTGCAGCGGGTATGACCGTCACCATACATTATAATTGCAGTTGAAGGCAAATCCTTCAGAAGTTCTTTGTACTTTATTTTAACAACGAACATTTTTTTTATAGGGAATATAAGTTAGGGTAAAGAAACCAACATTTTGTTCTGTACTGGTATTTCTATTTATATCGGAGCACTCCCGCTTGGAATTAATTGGTTTCATGCTGAAACAAATATTCTCGCAGATATTTAAAGTGTTGTGGGGTGCTGATAGGTTTAGAATCGTTATATAAAGGCTGGACTGTGATTATAAAAAACAAATGTTGAAATCTCTATATAATATTTACAAAAAAACGGTGCGGGAAATAGACATGATTTCATTACCGGATGGGGGAAGCGGGAATATAATAAAAATAAAAAAAAACTGTTTTGAAAAAAATAGGTGCGGGCGTGTCCGTCGAACAAGGAATCAAATTGGTGTGGCCTAATGGTAATTTGATTACTTATTTTTTTGTATTTTATTCCCTGAAAAACAAAAATAGGTATTGTTAAACTTTGTTTTTTTGATATAATTGGTGAAAAGTATCAACTTTTTGTATTTGATATACATTTTTGTGTTTTGTAGAAGACAGTGACTCAGAAGAAGAAACAGACAAAAGTAACAAATGTTCCTTAGTCTGGGAGGTAAGGTTCTATTTGTCTGAAATAGTATAATAACAAAAATACCAAGGAAATTTTAATACAAAAAGTCCTTTATAATCAAATGGCAAGATTGAAAGCTCAAACACATCAAATGAATGGGAAAAAAACTCACATTTCAGAATTGGTACAGGCATTTCCTTCTGTAGAAAATGGTGGGTAAAACCTGGTTTTATAGCTAGCTAAACCTCTTACTTATACTGTGAAAGTACTTTTATTCGTGGGGTACCAATTTTCGTGGTTTTCGTGGATGACTTTATCCACGAATTTAAGTGTCCAACGAAATAAAGCAACCATTGTCCAAATCAAGACTTGGAAAGATCCCCCATTTATGTTTGACTACTGATACATGTATGATCAAGAGCATGTTTTGAATATTGCCAAATCTGAGAATACTTCAATAGCATTCACAGAACTACACCTGCATGCAAGATTATACCCATTTTATCTTTAATAACATAAACTACAACTTTTGATCTTTTAATTCTCATAAAAAATATTTTTGACCGATGAAAGTCAGATTTCGGGTATTGATATGCTAGTATGATAAAGTGTTCATTTTATATTCCCATAGTTCTCATACACATGTGAAATAATAATTTCATGCTGGGCTTGATTTTGATAAGAATTATTTGACAATTCAAGATACGTTTATATAGCATTTGTTTATGTTACTGTTTCCTTTAGGTGACATGTTTATTACCTAATTAACACCCTTGATGGACTTTAATCTGTTGATCACTTTATCTTGGGTTAATTAGTGTTGTCACTCCGATTTACACAGGTCAATGTTTACTTTGCAATTTCCTTCAATCAAGACTATTTGCAAACTTCGTGTCTAAAGGCTTTAATTTTTTTAATTTTTTAAACTAAAATCCACGAATTTAAAAACCCACGAACATGTAAATATTGCTCAAACCACGAAAATTGATACCCACGAATTAAAGTACTTTCACAGTATCACAGATTCATCAAATTCCACTGTATAAACAATGTGTGAGAAAAAAACCCAGACATAATAGGTAAAAATGTCAACAAATGGGTACAGCAATCAACAAATTAGTTCTTTATTTCATTTAGTCTCTGTGACTGAGTGGTCTTAATAGTTCCTTTAAATATGTCACTAGACTCAACACAGATTTTTGTTTTAGTCCAAACCTCACATGCGCTGGGTTATTAACATTCCAATCTTAAGTGACTAGGACATGTAGGATTGCTAGTTTCCCTGCTGATATCGTATTCTCTATGGGCACTACAGCTACAGAGCACAAGTAAAAAAAATGTCTTGAAATAGCCAATAGGGCTGAACGTGGTCTTAAACACCAACAATCTATCATTGAGTCTGTAAAATGTAGAAATACTGATTGCACTGTCTGAATATCACACCATTTCATGTACATATAAAAAGCAGATGTGGTATGTGTGCCAATGAGACAACTGTCTATCTAAGTCACAATTTGTAAATGAAAAACCATTATTGGTCAAAGTCTTCAACCTGGAGCCTAGGCTCACACCGAACAGCAAGCTATAAAGTTCTTGTACATATGTATACAAATCATTCCTTCTTACAGCAGATTTATCTCAAACTGTTTTGAGACCTTCATTTATTAAGACAATTATTTTGATTGGATCCAAATTTGGTGGATTAAGGAAATAAAATTATTACAGAGGATATTTGATTTGGTGATTTATCAAATTTTGCATACAAACTTATAGCAAATTTCAGCTTTCAATTATTAAGTGTATGACTTTAAGAAAACATTGAAAATTTGTTTTTTTACAGGGTACCACAAAGAACCGAGCATTCGTAGAAATTAAATTCAAAGTGTGTCCAACAGAAGCTTTCGCTAGAGAACAATTTAAAAGATTTGGTGTTGAACATTACTGGGACTTAGCTTATAGTGGTGCTATCATGGAAACCACAGGAGATGACCTTTGATTCAGATTAAATTTGTTTTTCATAACTTTGTTTAGTTTAATATAAATAACTCTACACAAAATTACAGACCGCAAAAAAATTTAAACTCGACTTATTACTTGTCATAAAACAATATACCAAATATCAAATGCATGAAGAAAAAAAGTGTGGAAAACTGACTTATCTTCAACTTTGTCAGAAGGGAACTAAAAATTTATTCTTACTGTGGAAGGTTCAAGTTCAGAAATATGTCAAGTTTGGTCAAGAACTGTTTTGTGACATCCTCGATATGAAAATTAGGAGTTGTGGAATGATTGACATTCAGATAAGAGTTCAAATTATGTGGACATCAGGATCAGAGTGTGACCTATAATTGTAATTTCAGTGTATTTGGTCTCTTAGGAAGAGTTGCAATATTGGCAATCATACCATATCTTTTATTGACAGGGAACCATATGGCCTTGAACATTGAGCAAAATCTGTACCATATTGGTCCCAACATAAAAACAATTCAAACAGGAAAAAACAGCCTTTGTTTTTACAAAACAATTAATTAAAAATAATATATATTTCAACCACTAATGACTTTGGACAGGAACATGGTCCGTAACCTTTATACTGATGGTCCTAAAAATTAATGTTTGAAATGATTGTTTGGTGAGCATATCTGTCTTGCAAAGTTCATCTGACCTTTAACCTCATTTTCATTGATTATTGGTCTATGTAACTTTTCATGGTTTTGTTTGTTTCTCAGATACTATATATATATAAACAATATATGTATGTCAACAATATTTGATGTATGGAATATTTGAAAGTTGTAAATGTTTGTCTAATTGGTGTATGTTACATTTTCATGTTTTTATTTATTTCTTTCATATACTTTAAGCAACATGTCAACTATATTTTGTGTATGGAATGAATGTCTGAATGAGTGAGTTCATTTGATCGTAAACCCATGTTCATGTTTCATTGGTTGATGTTAAGTCTGTATCAATAGTCTATCTGAAAATGAAACTGTATGGTTATCCATTTTTTGGGTCATAAAGAAATTGCAATAAACAGGATCAAAACATGCTCATAGTATTTTTATATTGGAATATTGTAAAAGGCATTCAATTTAAATCAGTAAAATAGCCTTGAAGAGGAAAACTTATTTGATATAAAGTCTCATACATGTAACTGAGGAAAGCAAATCAGAGAACCTTCAAAATCAAAACAAGAGTTTTAATTCACCAAAGACAACATCAATTTTAAGTTTGAAGATGCTCAGAGCATACACAAAGAAATATGGCAAAGTCTATGTTCCACAACTTCATGTCCCAAAGAAGAGTCTATGTAGGTTTGGATGAAATTTCTCATGGATTAATAAGTAAGTATGTTATAACAGGACAACAGAATGCAAAACAATTAAAATTTAGTTGTAAGGTGATAATCTTTGTACTAAAAATTGCTGAACATTAATTGCTTAATTCTTTATTTAATGCAATAGATTATTTAAATTTAGAGTAGGGATGTATTTGACGCGTTAATTAATGATTTTCTGTGCAAAAGAAAACAAATTGTTCTATTTGTTTACATGTTCTGATATTGTACGTTTCTATGTAACAAAGTATCGTCAAATCTAGTTAAAATCTCCAGGGCAAAGTTTTGCCCTAAAAAATCGGGTCATACCGGTTGTTTGAGTGAAGCGAATACAAGCGGATTCCAGTTTATGTTCCACAACTTCTTGTCCCAAAGAAGAGTCTATGTAGGTTTTGTTGAAATTTGCCATGGATTAATAAGTCTGTAAGTTATAACAGGACTACAGAATGCAAAACAACTGAATATTAGTGGTAAGGTGATAATCTGTATGCTACAAACATTCTGAACCATTAATTGCTTAATCACAAGTGAAAGCTCTATTTTTGAATAGATTGTGTGTGTTTAAATCTCAATAAAATAAAAAATTGAAATGCTTTTAAAATTTTTATTATCTATGACCATAATTTCAATATTGCACAAACAAGAGTTTTACACCACTTTGAAAAATAGCATTTTATTATCTATAACACATAGTACCGTTACATGTACTTTAAACCATAATATTCCTGTTCAAGTATTTATCAATATTCAATTTCAATGGCATTTTTAAACATAGTACAAACTTGAAACCTCATTCTTGAGCACATTCAGTGATTGAAGCAACAATAAAACAATGGAAATTTTGATTCCTCAATGCTTCTAAACTTCATACTTTATTTTGTCTTATTTAATGCACCGATGAATCTTTTGTGAACAAAATGATCCTCTTTGGTATCTATGATGAGTTTATTCTACATAAAGGTTAAACCAAATATAAATACATTGTAGCATAAAAATTTAATAGTCTGATTATAGTTAAAACATAATTGTATTCAATTTGTTGACTATTTTCAGATAGCATTAGCTTTAAAATATTTTTTGTTGTCTGTAATTTATAATTTGTTCCATGTAAAATCAAAGAATACTAAGACAATATCACCTTAGACAATTGTTTAGATATTGAACAAACATGCTTGTTATTTTTGAAGTGTCTTCAACTGGATGCATCTTTGTATAAGTTATAAATTGTCTTTTGTGTCTTTGTAATTCTGCCAATGTATAAACACGGGTCATTTGTATCTTCAGAAAGTTAAGGAAAATAATAATTATTCATAAACACACAAAACATTGTCTGAAGAAATACTGATATGTCTAATCCCATACACTCCAAATTTCATGAGCGTTTGCATGAACGAAATCTTTGGTTAAATTTTAAAACCAAAACCACCCATATTTTGTCAATCATATTCTATCCCCATAAATTTTTTCACGCAGCAGAGTGGACACGCTCCAATCAGATCTATTTATATCTACTTCTTTACTCCTGTCCACCCTCTCATTATTTATTCATTTCTGACAGAAAAGGATACTTTTTCTTGAGTTCCTGGTATTGAAATGAAGTCCCCTGGCACACCTGTCTTCTGGCTTTCCATTATAACCTGACAAAAAACAAAAATATTATCGTTGTTATGAATTAAATTTGTTTCTGATGTATAAAGTACTGTGGATTCATTATTATTCATAAGATACAAATTTTTGTGGGAACAGTTGAACCACTAATTTAAATGTTCAGAGAATCACCAATTTTGGATAGGCTTTGTATTCAGAGATTGGTACACCACAACATCAAATATCCAAGAAGCTGCAAGTTTTCCTTAATCCATGAAAATAAATGAATCCACAGTACCATTTTACTTGTACTTTTTTTTTGCTTCAGTGTTTCTTTAAAGAGAATACATAGCATCCATCATTACTATAACTGTCAAACATTCTTTAAAGATAAAAATATTCAAGATCCTGAATTAATGCACAGTACATGTGCTAGAATAACACAATCCCAAAGGAACTAATTTTTGTAGAAGTTTTTACATATTCTAAAAATATATTGAAGGAACTTAAGAATCATTCCAGCAGGGCCTGCATATAGTGCATATATCTTACAGTTGATATTTTATTGCAGAGCTTGCATTTCCTATTTACAATGAAGCTTTTATATGAGGGTAGTAATGCCCTTTTAACATCAGGCATCAAACAGTCGTTTTGGGCTACTGTAAGCGTCAAATTGGTAAAAATTTGCCATGATTCATAAAAATATCCTTATCGTGATAGGTCTCAAATAATTATCGTTACTGTCATTTGGGAAAATAAAAAACATGCTTCGTCAAAATCAGTCAATGTTTTTATCGTCTAAATGAAAGTGTACATTTTATTGTCATACACCAAAAATTACCGTTAACGTCATTTGGCAAGATTTTTTACCGTTATTCGTCATGAAGGTACCCCAATTAAAACCCTCTTGTATCAGGAGTTAAAAGTGCTGAAGGTAAAATCATCCTGTTTAAAATTTTACAGACAGCATCACGAGTTGGTTGACCAATAAAGGAAATATCTGTTTCATAAAGATGATGAAGGAAATGTTCCAATTGACGTTACCACAGCCCCTTTCTTTTTTCTAGAATATACCCTATACAATTAGACTATCATCCAAATTAAACTTGCATGAGCAACACAATGGGTACCACATACTGAGCAGGATCACACAATGGGTGCCACATACTGAGCAGGATCACACAATGGGTGCCACATACAGAGCAGGATCACACAGTGGGTGCCACATACTGAGCAGGATCACACAATGGGTGCCACATACTGAGCAGGATCACACAATGGGTGCCACATACAGAGCAGGATCACACAATGGGTGCCACATACTGAGCAGGATCACACAATGGGTGCCACATACAGAGCAGGATCACACAATGGGTGCCACATACTGAGCAGGATCAAAACATCATACTGAGCAGGATCACACAGTGGGTGCCACATACTGAGCAGGATCACACAATGGGTGCCACATACTGAGCAGGATCACACAATGGGTGCCACATACTGAGCAGGATCACACAATGGGTGCCACATACTGAGCAGGATCCAAACATCATACCTGATTATTTTTTCAGGTAATTATATATAAGTGTTGCTCAGGCCAAATAAAAATATATGTGTGGTTCCAGTTACCCTTCCTTTCCTATTTTTTCGTCTTTAAAATGGCCTACCCCAAAGATTTTATTGTCATTTTTCATTATTAGCACTGTTAAAGTCAGAATGTTGCTCCAATAGACTCAATGTAAAAAAAACATCAAATAAAAAAAATCCCTACCTACCTTAATTTTTTTTTTTAGATGTAACTGGAACCACACATACATTTTTATTTGGCCTCAGTATTTTGTCCTCTATGTGTTAGTTTGTGTATTGATTTCATTGGTTTTTTTCCCTTTAAGTCAGCAATATAAGTTTGTTTTTAGAATTATGAGTTTGAATGTGCCTTTGGTTTCTTTCATCGCTCTTTGAGTGTTTGTTAAATAAAACATACTTACGCTATTAGTTTCTTGTGTAATTCTGTCTAGCTCGTAAAGAAAATTTGTTGATGATAAGGGTTGCTGAAAAACATCAATACAAATTATTGACTGAAAAATTTGGCAAACAATGTACATGCATAGATCTACAAAAGTTTGGTTTGTTTGCTTGACAAGGTTTTAAGAAGATTGCTGAAGTTGCACAGTTTAAATTGACTGTTGAAAACAGTTATTGAGAATTGATTGGACAAATAACATGACAAATATTATGTCATGTTGGATTGCAAAGCATGACAAACATTTTCATAGAACAGTGAAAGGATATAAAATCAGAAACATAATAAAGGGCTGCGCATGATACGCCCCTTGCTCTAAAAGACAGGCATATAAGTTATTGTCCCAAAATTGGAAAATCCCCCCTTTTTTAAGCATAAAAATTCATAACACAGAAATGTAAAATCTGAAATTTATAAAAATTGACTGGGAGCTTACATCAATAGATATAAACAATTCATCAAAGTTTCATAGACATTGGAGAAAGCCTTTTTGAGTAATTGTCCGAAGTGTTGAAAATCCCCACTTTTTAATGAATAAAGCCCCATAAATCCAAAACTAAAAATCTGAAATTAAAAAAAAAATGAAAGGGAGCTTACATCAATAGATATAAACAATTCACCAAAGTTTCATGGAAATTGGTGAAAGTGTTTTTGAGTTATTGTCTGAAGTGTGGACGACGGACGGACAGACAACGGTATACCATAATACGTCCTGTCAAAAAGATGATCGTATAAAAACCAATATCAAATAGTGTGAATTCATTTATTTTCGTGGGTACCAATTTTTGTGAACTGAGGAAAAATTGTATTTTTATTGATATTTGATTTTCTGGTTTTCCCAAAGTCTACATACAAGTCAATATAAATGTTGTACTTCAATAAAAATTACAATTCTTGGCTCACATGCATGTAACCACAAACCCTAAAAGTTGGTATCCTACGAATATTAATAAATTCACAGTATTAAACCCACTTGAGGTTTTAGGGAATTAGTTTGACAAAGCTGATAGCAAAATGAAACCATCATTATTTTTTGGAGAAGATTAGGTTCAAATTTTCAATGTTTGTACTGTTGTTAATCTATTATATGTGTTGGTTACAATTTTTTTTTAAGTCTTACATTTTGAGTAGCCATATTTGGAGGAGGTGGTTTCCTGTTAAATAAAGCATCTTCTATCTGTTGAAATGGTAATGTGTCTTCTGCCTGTATAACAAATAATGGACTGTCCCATCTCTGGTTTGGATTAGGTTCCTCAAATCTCATAAATAAAGCATCTAATCTAAAAATATAAAAATAAACATGTATCATCCCCCTGTATAACAAATAATGGACTGTCCCATCTCTGGTTTGGATTAGGTTCCTCAAATCTCATAAAGAAAGCTTCTAATCTAAAAAAAAAAAAAAAGACAAATAAACAATTGTAGAAATATAGATTCCACAACTGCAACAAGTGTGTTACAATAATTCTCCACTGGAAACAGTTAAATTTTGATATTTAAAGCGAGAGGCTTTGCCGAGCTTTTTAAATAGTCAGGGATCTCCATGGCATGTTTAACGATGGTGCCCCGCCATCGTTCAAATGTCTTGCGCCATCGTCAAATAACTCGCGCCATCGTTCAATTGTCTTTTGCCATCGTTCAAAACTGTGATCGTTTTTATAGCCTGAAGCCATTTTTTTTAGCAATTATAATAAAATGCATGTAATTGCATAACCCTCAGGCTTTTTTATAGTATTATTCAATACAGTTCTAATGCCTGAGGGATATCCGGATTGTACAGGTAGATCAACAAACCAGACAGGAGAATATTATCTAAAGATAGACGATTCATTTGTTGAATTATTTAATTAAGTTCCGCAAATGCTTATGATAATTCAGATTAAAAAAATAAATTAATAATGGAGTTAAAAAGTTAAACAAGTCGAACACGTGCTTTTATTTTGACTTACTCAATCAGCATCCCCCTTTTAAGAAGTACAAAATAAGACGTAAAACAGTAATTAATAACTCGAGTACTGATGTATTGTAACGATAATATAGAATTACTTCAAAAGTTAAAAAGTAAAAACTTTTAATATTTCCTGTAAAGAAATATCATATCTTAATGTATGTATGTATGTAGATCCCTCCGTTTACGGAGCACCCCTCGAGAACTGCTAGGGTACAGTGGAATCTATGTACACTCCCTATCGGGATTAATGGAGATGTGTCACTAACGTATTTACAATGTTCACTATTTACAAGGAAAATCCCCACCCAACACCAGGGAGTGTTAGGACACCGGGCAGAGTCTGTTATTATGGTGGAGGAAGCTGAAGTACTCGGAGAGATTCACCGGGCTGCTTGGCAGGAACAGACAAACCGAAGAGATATCAGCAGATTGATCTCCAGGTCAAAGTCGGGAGCAACTTTGACCAACTGAGGCCCCCATAGTACCCATTCTAGTTTAAACTCCGGTCTGGGTACCAGAGAAGTGTGTGAGAGGGTGAAAATCGCCCTTCTGATGTACTGATATTTTTAGCACCCCGAGTTAGAATCGAACTTGGGACCTTCAGCACTGTAGCCATTGGTCTTATTAAACCACTAGACCACGAATTCATTTCGAAGTTTACAATCAAATTGATACATCCGTGTTTCCAGTTTCTATTCAGACTCGAAAGATGCATGTTGCATAGCATTGATTTGCTAGATAAAGTCATTAAAAACCTTTTCATTTGACAAATCTTTTTAACCTTTGACATAACCAGTACGACTTGTTTTGTCGTTGCTGCAAACCAGCCATACCGGTAATTGGTTCATGGTTGACTTCTGAATTTGACAGTGTCTGTGAAAAATAAGCTCCACATGATTTTTAACCCCCATACCAATTACCAAAAATAGCAAGAAAACTACATGGGGATCCTCATGATATCTATTGGTCATTCTCGACAAAGGTAAAGGGAGGGGGCATGATGGCTTGGCAAATCCAATGGCCTGAATAGTTAAAATTTAACTGTCAAGAGTGGAGAAATATCATAATACACGAGTTATAGTGGTGGAATCTGTTTCTCTAATGATTGTTATCCTTCTTTTTCAAAGATTTGAAGAAAATTGTGTACTTTTTATGTGACGTCATCAGACATGGTCACATTTTTTCATGATGTCACAATAGGAAAATTCAGAATAAACAAAGAAAATTTAACGTCACAATAAAATTTTGACCAATCATTTGCTGAAAAAAAAATTTCACTAGAAAATAGAAATATTTCCCTCACACCGGTCAGAAAATGTGAAAATAGCATAAAAATTAGAGAATTAGATATAATTTATCAACTACACAGTATCATGAAACTGAATCAAAATAATAAACCTGTCATGCACTTGAAATTGTAAAACTTTTGTCCAAAGAAATAAGAAGATGTGGTATGCATATGAGTGCCAATGCATACTTCTATTCTTACATCAGTCTGTGCTTTGCAATATGGGTTGTTTTTACTGCTACCTTTTGTTAGTCTTTATTTATTTTTTTTAAGTTAATTTGTATGTTTCAAATTTAAGTGTAGCGTACATTTGCTAAACTATAACGAAAAAATAAATAAAGAGACAACTCTACACACAGATACCAAATGACACAGAAATTAACAACTATAGGTCACTGTATTATAAATTATAGTTTATGGGTCAGCTGAAGCTATCTCTGCATGGAAGACTATCTTTGACCAGTTTGTTGTATCTTTGACACATTCCCCTCAATTCTCTCTTCTATATATGTTAGATTCAAATCTAAGATATATTTTGCTTGATTTTTTTCTCTCCAACAGACAACATCACCTTGCTTATATACATGAAATAAGTTTAGCATTGTTTTGAAAATTAGTAACGGAATCAAAATGCCTTTGACCTTGAAGGAGAATTACAAATATTTAATTTGTTTATCTGAAGAATCATTTAACGCTTTTATTACCATAAATTGATGTAATGGATTTAAAATGATTGATAAGTTGATGTTTTTTAAAGTGTTCAATGAAATAGCGAGGTTGCTGATCAGTTTAAGTGATAACGTGTTTGTCACAAACTTATTGTTTAAAATTTACGGTAGTAAATAAACATTTCGTATTGAATTTGATAACATTCTGAATTCTGTGTTGTAATATCAATGGATTTACAAAGATATCTAACAGTGAACCAAGATCTTCAGTATATTTAGATACCTGAACACTTTGAAATATATATTGATATTGTAAAGAATGGTGACACTTTAATAAAATAAATCTTATCTTTACAAAGATATCTAACAGTGAACCAAGATCTTCTATATATTTAGATACCTGAACACTGTCTTACATTTCATCTGAATATCTGTCTTCTTCTGGTTTCAAACTGTTCCATTCTTTAGCCTTGTCTTTACTTATATCACATAACAACTAAAAATCAAGGAATATGGCATTTTAATGGGTGTGGACACACATAAATGTCTTATCTAATATCATGAAACAACTTAACATCAAGGATATGATATTTCAAAGGATCTGGACAAACAAAATAATAATCTCAAATTACAAAAAAAACTCAAACTCAAATCACAAAAAAAACCTCAAACTCAAATCACAAAAAAAACTCAAACTCAAATCACAAAAAAAAAGTCAAACTCAAACAACAAAAAAAACTTAAACTCAAATCACCAAAAAAACTCAAACTCAAATCACAAAAAAAATTCAAACTCAAGGAATATGACATTTTTATGTGGACATACAAATATGGCTTTATACATCACAAATCACACTTCATCTGAAACAAAGAAGACAGTTTTATCAAAGACCTTGTAAGCAATTATAGGTCAAGATTGCTTCCATTACTTTTAAAATTAGACTTATTACCGGGTTTGCACTTTTATGAGCACCACAACATGTACCACATGTAGAAGGACATGAAATCACCCTAAGGTTTTTGTGGGCTTTGTGTTGATCAGTCTTTGGTTTTCTATGTTTTGTTTTTTGTGCTATTGTTTGTTTGTTGGTCTTTTTCTTTTTTAGCCATTACGTTGTCAGTTTTATATTAGACTTAAGAGTTTGAATTTCCCTCTGGTATCTTTCACATCTCGTTTTTTTTAAAATTAATTAATGGATTGTAAAGGATTTAATTATGTAAATTATTTGTTCACCAGTACTGACCATCACAGACTGTAACATGTTTATGTCATAAGAAAAAATGTCTGATGCAAAAGTGATTGGTGTATGATGTCTATATAGTGTTGAAGATTTGTGAATGGTACAGTCTGTGCTTGTTTGATGTTTTTCTGTGTATAGATCTGATGAGTTAAGCCCTTTTCAACTGATTTTTATAGTTTGTTATTATGTTGTGCAGTAACACCACGGTCTCAGGTTAGGATAGGGACCATTAGGGTTGAACTTGAGTGCACACACATGTTT
This sequence comes from Mytilus trossulus, assembly GCF_036588685.1. NCBI lineage: Eukaryota > Metazoa > Mollusca > Bivalvia > Mytilida > Mytilidae > Mytilus > Mytilus trossulus. Next base: position 149,803 of record NW_026963319.1, read on the forward strand.
AACTCCATAACAATCTTAATGTGGCTGTCCGTCCCAAGCCAGGAGCCTTTAGTTCAGTGGTTGTCACTAGTTCAACTTCATGTCTGTCAAATTTGTTTTTTGTCAATTATTTGGTTATACTGCACCTACTCATATATGAGATCCAGCAAACAGAGGGAAAATCCAAGCTTAAGAAAAGTGGTCAGGAGTGTATTTCCTGATCAAAACTATGTTGCTGGTTGCCAATTTACGCTGTTTTCTCAATTGAATTGTTTCATAATTTTGATTTTGGGGCCTTTAAAAGCTGACTATATGGTATGGGCTTCTCTCATTGTTGAAGGCTGTACGTTTGCTTGCATCCACTCTATTTTAACTTTGGTGGATAATTGATTCATTGACAATCATACCCAATCTCCTTATTTTTATATACTACAGTAAAACCTGACTAAACCGAACCCTTTAGGGACATGAGATGTTGTTTTCGGTTTTGGCAGGTATTCAATTTCATGATGTTCACAATGCATCAAATGTTATATGATTGGTCTTCAGAACAAGTTTGGATTAGACAGGTTTCCGGTTTATTCATGTTTTGGTCTAATCAGGTTTCACTGTATATGTTTACTGCTTGTACTTACAACACAATGGGGAGTTTTACATGACTTTGTTATACAGTATAATTCATATCGGTATCCTGAAAAATAAAATACTATGATGTTATACAATATTAATCATTGAAACAGTACCGTATCTGGCCATGTATAGTATGCAGTTGTATTTCATGTGCAACCCTTTTCTTTTCAATAAAATCAAAATGTAACTTTTAAAATACAGAAAAAATTACATTAAAGCACAATTTTTCAAGTTAATAATTCTTATGTTGTACATTTCCTTTATCTCATTTCAATAAATAAAAAAAAAAAATCCAATAGAATTTTCTATTTGAATAGGTTTACACTAGTCAAATTGGGGCCTTGATAGATTGCAGTGGCGGATCCAGAAATTTTCATAAGTGGGGGCCCACTGACTGACCTAAAGGGCGCCCGTTCTAGTCACGCTTCAGTGATTCCCTATATAAGCAATTAAGGGCATACGATACAGTTTTGATCCTGTATCTACAAGTTCATGAAAATTTGCCAGTAGGCTATTTTTTACCTGATTAAATCAAATATGTAATAAAAAATATACCTTCATGTGCTACTTTTTGAGTAAAATGAGGTCGAAATTTTGTATATTTGCTCGAAATTCAGATTTTTCGCCGTAATTTCTTTTTCGAAAGAAAGACAACTTTTTTGTTATAAAAGATAAACACAAATTTTTTGTTTGTTAAATAATCGGTAATTTCTGTATTTTATAAATATCTTAAAAAAATATGCATTTTTTTATTCAGAAATAACTCATATTTATCAAATGTTCATGAATTGAGGAAAAAGCGTCATTTTTTACTGCATGTTTATCAAAATTAAAAAAAATCCTCTATTTACAGTTTTATAAAATTTGGGTCAAATAATCTCCCAGCAAAATGAAACAAAATGCTGTTTTGAAAAATAGGAGTCCATGAACTCGTTTTCAAATTAAATCAGATTGAGTGATAAAAATCAGTCGAAAAATGCGTCTTTTCCCGATATGTCAAAGTTTGACGTCGCGAAAATAACAAATTACGTTAGCAACGTCATTACCTTCCCTGTAACTGTATCGTATGCCCTTAAGTTTTTTCCCAAAAAGGTGGGGCCCAGCCCCCTCCGTAAATCGGCCTCTGGATTGCTGTTTGGTGTGAGCAAAGGCTCTGCATTGAAAGATGTACTTTGACCAATAATTGTTTACACAAGTGTTTTCAACATGTCCAATGCAGAGATGTCTCATTGCCACTCATACCACATCTTCTTATTTATATTAGCAATCTTTTCATTGTGATCAAACATTTATATTCAAAAATTAAGTTAGGATTACAATTTCTCCAAAACTCAGTAAAATCAAGACAACACCACTTACCTTTAATATAATTTAGGGAATCTAAGATAACTATATCATCTGTGTTAAGTAACCTGATAAAAAGAAAATATAAATGTTTATAAGAATGACAGACATCAAACAATAGGTAATATTTATTTTTCCTTCAAACTTCATAAGTTTTAAAACATTTGCTATTTACATGTATAATATAGACATTATATTTTGAGAATATGATATATTTTTTTTAATTTTGATATCTCAAAAAGAATATTTTTTAAACAAAAATAAAATGTTTTGCTAAACATGCTTAAGTTGTGAAATCTAAAGTTAGTTATCTATGTTGTGTCTTGTGTACTATTGTTTGTCTGTTTGTCTTTTTCATTTTAAGCCATGGCGTTGTCAGTTTATTTTCAATAGTTTGACTGTCCCTCTGGTATCGTTTGTCCCTCTTTGTATCTGAACACCTGACAAATTATTAATAAGATTTTCATTTGCCCATCAAGTTCTTGTCTGATTTGAAATTGAAGTTTCACAGACTTAAAACTTCTTATATCCATGGTGCATTATTTGTATTGTAAAGATTGTGTATTCATAATTTGTTATGCATTTTAAACCATATCATTCACGTACCATCTTTTCAGTATTCTCCCATATGTTTTTTACTATGACATGTCTGAAATGATTTTTCTGTGTAATTATATCAATATTTGGTTCACATGTACCCTGATAATTTCAGAAACAAAATACTATTTAAAATTTCTTCTGTTAGAACACCATGAGTATGCTAATTATCTTATGATGACTGGTATCATTTATGGGCCAAGTGTTACTGAATTAAGAATACTGTGGATTCATTATTATTCGTTGGATACCAATTTTTGTGGATTTTGTCACTTTCGTAGGTACAGACAGTCAGGGGTACTACTTGTACAATTTGATTTTATTTACTTGAAAAAGTAAAAAAAATATACATATAAGTAAATAAATAATGTTTAAATAATCTCCCCTTCATTTTCTCAAAAAATTACTTGTATAAGTAAATTTTTCTTACAATCCAACAAAAATCCTCAAGTTTTGAGATGTAAAATCATGCCTTTAATGATTTTTCCAAGGTTTGCTCAATTTTTTTTTATTAAAGTTCAATGTTTCACCTCATTACTGCAACAAAGAAACTGATTGTGCAAAGATCTTAAGTATTTGCACAAGGCCTTCAAAAATTGCTCCTTGGGGGCTTGTAAATGACTTAATGAGCAGTGTTCTTAAGATAACAGACAAATGGGATTTTCATTGTCCATGAAATTGCACTGAAATGATTAGTAAAGACATCTGCAAAGAGCAGATAATTTAAAAATTCTATTAGAGCAAAGAAATCCAAAAAATTCAATAAAAGAAGATAGGATGACTTTTTTACTTCTACAAGTAAAAAAATCTGAATGTCTAAGGGACATAACTCAGCCAATATTTTTTTTACCTATACAAGTAAATAAAATACACTTGTATAAGTATCCTACAAATTAACTTATATGTGTATATATTTTTTTACTTCTTCAAGTAAATAAAAATTACTTGAATAAGTAGTACCCCTGACTGACAGATAAACCACGAAATAAAATGTTCAACACATAAAAAATTCTCTATGCGCTTGTATGCAGACATCGGCAAAACCACGAAATTAAATATCAACGAACATACAAGTTTTCCTTTATCCACGAAAATTGGTACATTTGTACCCACGAAAATAAATGAATCCACAGTAAGTAATAAGATATGAATACATTTTTTACCTTTGTACTGAAGATTTTAAGGTTCCTCTTATTTCCTTTTCCTTTTTAGAATCTGAAATATGATACAAGCATTAATGTATTATTGTAAACTTTAACTGCCTAGAGGACCAATTTTCATATATCCACATTTTTGTTGTTGCTGTGAATTAAGTTTCAAGACAATTACATTTCAGACTAGCATTCAATATATCATAATGAATTGGCCTAAAACTTTTGTTCAGTTAGGAGACACGGAAATGGTAGCTTTGACTGGTAAAAACATGTCAGATCCAAAAGGTGTTTGGCACAAAAGCTTTTGATCATCTAACATGCCATACATGTACATATCATTCAAGTTTTTACACTTACACAACACAAACTTAGTTAGAGCGTCAATCTATCAGGGATCAAGGAGGGTGGTAAAGGGTTATTTCCATACAAGGTTTCTCTGCCTTTATTTCAAGTGTTTCCATGGTTTTCCATTTATTTTCTCGTTTTCACCTGTTTGGTTCCATGAACATGATGAACTTCAACCTGTTTCATGTTACTTTTTATTTGTTTTCCCTGTTTCATGTTCGTACTCTTATTTTCATGCTTGTCCCGTATTTGATAAAAAAAGTAATCCAGGAATAATAAATTCAAAGTCAGCCTGGATATTATGTAATTAGTAATTTTATTCCAAGAGTTTCCCTGAGCAGAAAAGCAATTCTGTAATGAAAATCATGCTCTTAGGTTACATTTGCCACCCAACTACAAGACTCATGGTAGTTAGTGCACAAGTTTTTTTTGGCGTTTGTATGAAATAGAAACCACTCCCTGTCATTCCTGTGGTTAAAGTGGAAATCTAGCTATGTCATGTGTTGTTTGAGTCATTTTTGTGTGATTACTCTTGAGGTGGGGGTGTGATGAGATTTCAAGTTTTCTACCCTAAAGCTAGTAAATAAATGTACTTTATAGTCAGCCGTAGCAGTTGAGCTAAGTGAGTACTTCTTAACTGACTTTAACTCAGTCAGTTAAGAGGGGGGAAAGGAGTGGTCCTGATACCGAAATCCCGGGCTTAAAAACTTGAAATAATCCAAGCTTAAAATCACGAAATCCTGAGGTCCCGAAATTCGACTAAAAAATTCCAGGATCCTGAAATCCTGAGCTAAAAATCATCCGATCTGGGAGTCCTGATAAAGGTCCTATCCCCCCCCCCCCAGTTAACAGACAGCCTTGTAAATGTAGTTGTAACACAGAAAAAAAAATGTAAATAAAATAGCCTTGCCAGACATCATCATCATTTGGACCAAGTCATGCGCTCCTCTTTTCAAAAGCAGCAGGAAACACTGTTTGCATTGCCATAATAATTTGGCGTAACTTGAAGAAATTGAAGATGGTAAAACAATCAACACTGACAGTTAACTACAGTTACACAGGCACTTGTTTCTATCCATAGGAAGGTCGACTATCCATATAAATAAAAGCTTCTATTTTATATGGATAGTCGAATAGAAATGAGTGCCTGTGTATACGAGTTTTTTTATAATTTCAACCTGCATAGACTGAATTTCTGTCAACTCCAATACTATGGTCACTTATAACATTAACAGTTTTAGCTTTGAAATGTTCCTTTAGTTGTTGTGCTCGTGTAGATTTGCCACTTGATGGAAAGCCACAAATCAAAACAAACGGCATGTTTTGACCGGAAGTAGATACTGAACACTTTCGAAACACAAACCGTACCGGATTTCAGGATCCGGTTGGGAGTTCGAAAATTATACGTGAGGCTCCTCAAGGGGGTGTCTAAGTAATTACATAATTACAAATGTTTTGCAAATAAAATCACATAATCATAAATTATCGTTTTAAGCAACATAATCACGTTATCGAAAATACAGATTATGATTATCAAATAATTAAGTACCGATTTTTCTATTTGTCGTATTAAATCTATCTATCATTTGCATGATAGAAAAGTGCGTTTCTTAATTCTCAAGAAAACTGCCGCGGGACAATTAATTTCAGTTGATTACTTCTGGTCAAAATCCAGTATCAGCGTCGGCGGGTAATATGTCTGGACTCAGTTGAAACGTTATTTAGTTCGGTTTAGTCAGGGTTAACGTACGTACTTTGGCGTCTCATAATTAACAGTGCTCACAGAGCAAAACCTGGGAACAGTATTAAGTAAAACCGGCGAGACATTTCAGTGTGTCCACTCTTGTTTGCTTGATCACTTGCTATACCACGTTTAATAAATAAATACCAAATATAAAAAAGAAGATGTGGTATGATTACTAATGAGACAATTGTCCACAAGACTAAAATGACACAGAAGTTAACAACTAGAAATATGTCACCGTACGGCCTTCAACAATGAGCAAACCCCATACCGCATAGTCAGCTATAAAAGGCCCGAAATGACAATGTAAAACAATTCAAACTAGAAACCTAACAGCCTCATACATGATCATACATTTAGCGCGTACGTCTTGAATTATCTTCACAGTAACGTTCAAATTAAAACATTTGGAAGCCAAATTGTAATGATATGTCTATATTCCAAAAGATCCCTACCCCCCAAAAAATGTAAAGATAGACAATTTGATCTTTTGTTAATTGCATTTGTTTATAGCTTTGTGTCGATCTGATAAGTCCAGCCTTTTAAACTGATGTTTAAGGTTTGTACATATATTACATATTGGTAAGATAACTGTGAACGTGGCATGGATTATAGAAACACACAGCAATACGCACAGCAAAACTCAGCGTTAAAGAAGTTTGGGTTCGATGTTAACTTAGCAGAGATAACAGAAAAAAACCAAGTAAAATGATAATGATTTATTATAACATAAATTAACAAAATGACAGTTATCAATATTAATTGATAAGATAATTAAATATATATAGAGGATATGGTAATTTTTGTTTAAGTGGCACTAGTAATACAAGTTTTCTAAATGAGGCTGTATCTCAAATCTATCTATCTATCTATCTCTCTCTCTCTCTCTCTCTCTCTCTCTCTCTCTCTCTCTCTCTCTCTCTCTCTCTCTCTCTCTCTCTCTCTCTCTCTCTCTCTCTCTCTCTCTATCTAATTCTCTCTCTCTCTCTCTATCTAATTCTCTCTCTCTCTCTCTCTCTCTCTCTCTCTCTCTCTCTCTCTCTATCTATCTATCTATCTCTCTATCTATCTATCTATCTATCTCTCTCTCTCTCTCTCTCTCTCTCTCTCTCTCTCTCTCTCTCTCTCTCTCTCTCTCTCTCTCTCTCTCTCTCTCTCTCTCTCTATCTATCTATCTATCTATCTATCTATCTATCTATCTATCTATCTATCTATCTATCTATCTATCTATCTATCTATCTATCTATCTATCTATCTATCTATCTATCTATCTATCTATCTATCTATCTATCTATCTATCTATCTATCTATCTATCTATCTATCTATCTATCTATCTATCTATCTATCTATCTATCTATCTATCTATCTATCTATCTATCTATCTATCTATCTATCTATCTATCTATCTATCTATCTATCTATCTATCTATCTATCTATCTATCTATCTATCTATCTATCTATCTATCTATCTATCTATCTATCTATCTATCTATCTATCTATCTATCTATCTATCTATCTATCTATCTATCTATCTATCTATCTATCTATCTATCTATCTATCTATCTATCTATCTATCTATCTATCTATCTATCTATCTATCTATCTATCTATCTATCTATCTATCTATCTATCTATCTATCTATCTATCTATCTATCTATCTATCTATCTATCTATCTATCTATCTATCTATCTATCTATCTATCTATCTATCTATCTATCTATCTATCTATCTATCTATCTATCTATCTATCTATCTATCTATCTATCTATCTATCTATCTATCTATCTATCTATCTATCTATCTATCTATCTATCTATCTATCTATCTATCTATCTATCTATCTATCTATCTATCTATCTATCTATCTATCTATCTATCTATCTATCTATCTATCTATCTATCTATCTATCTATCTATCTATCTATCTATCTATCTATCTATCTATCTATCTATCTATCTATCTATCTATCTATCTATCTATCTATCTATCTATCTATCTATCTATCTATCCTATCGATCGATCGATCGAAAAGGTAAAGTACATAATTTGTCAATTGAATGCCAATGAAATAATTCAATAATCGAGAGGGTTCATATTAAATTTTGTAAAATATTACTTGCAGTAAAAAAGTCTACTCCTGATTTTATGATTTATGGTGAATTGGGAAGATATTCATTAGATATTTCAATTAAGACACGAATAATAAATTATTGGTTTCAAGTTGGTAACCGGAAAACCTGACAAATTGCCTTTTATTTTGTATAATTTAGCATCTGCCAAATATGGTACAAATATTTTATGGTTAAAACAAGTCAAGTCAATTTTAGACACGTGTGACTTGTCTTATGTATGGGACAATATCTTTTTTGTAAATAAAACACGAATACATGTAACCATCAAACAGAGTTTAATAGATCAATTCAAGCAAAAATGGCTAGCAAGCCTACAGGAATCACCAAAAGCATTAAATTATCGTTTATTTAAAGATACTTTGGAGTTTGAGAAATATTTAAATATTTTGGATGACAGGCAAATATCCTTATTTGTTTAATTTCGAACTTTGAACATGAAATTTCCAATAGAAACTGAAAGATGGCAAAACATAGAAAGAGAAAACAGAAAATGTGTCTTGTGTAATTCAGATGCCATTGGTGATGAATACCATTACATTTTTAATTGTTCAGCTTTTGATAACTGTAGAAAACAATGTATTGTATTTTACTATAGAAATAGACCAAACACATTGAAATTTTATGACTTAATGAATTCAAAAAAATGTACAGAACTGAACAAATAATAAAAAATTGAACTTTTATGGGTGAACAATTGGGAATGCCTCTATCTACTTGCGTACACTATTTATTTATGTAATTGTATTGAAATATTTATAATTATCTCTATACCTTTTGTAATTTGGTTTGTGAGAATAAAGATATATATGATGAATCTCATTAGTCTGTCCAATCATTACAATGTACCCCTAGGCTAAGGATTTCTTTAATACATTCAAATTATGTCAGGGGCGGATACAGTCATTTTAAAAGGGGGGTCCCAACCCAAGACAAAAGGGGAGTGGGTTCCAACTATTTGTCCCCATTCAAATGCATTGATCGGCCAAAAAAAAGGGGGTTCAACCCCTGGACCTTACTCCCCCTGGATCCGCCAATGTATGTGTTATTTATAAAAATAACAAGATGTGCATGGTTGCTAATGAGAGAACCCTCCACCAGGGACATGATATAAAAGTTTACAACTATAGCATGTATAGGTCACCTTCAACCATGAGCATACCCATACCGAGTAGTCATGCAGCTATAAAAGGCACAGCATTGACAAATGTAAAACAATTCAAACGAGAAAATCACCGACAAAATAATGAACGAAAAACATATACTTTGGTTCGTTTGAATTATGAGTATCTTGATAGAACGTTATAATTTAACTTCAGTATTCTTTTTATCAACCAATCATAAGCTTTAAAATACGACAATGGCTTTTTTGTCAGCTCAGCCGAATAAAATATCTTTTACTATTCAATAAAATTGAGAATGGAAATGGGGAATGTTTCAAAGAGACAACAACCCGACCAAATAAAAAAACAACAGCAGAAGGTCACCAACAGGTCTTCAATGTAGCGAGAAATTCCCGCACCCGGAGGCGTCCTTCAGCTGGCCCCTAAACAAATATATACTGTAGTTCAGTGATAATGAACTCCATACTAATTTCCAAATTGTACACAAGAAAATAAAATAAAAATAATACAAGACTAACAAAGGCCAGAGGCTCCTGACTTGGGACAGGCGCAAAAATGCGGCGGGGTTAAACATTTTTGTGAGATCTCAACCCTCCCCCTATACCTCTAACCGATGTAGAAAAGTAAACGCATAACAATACGCACATTAAAATTCAGTTCAAGAGAAGTCCAGGGACTAAACTTGGGAATTTCAAACTGGGAGCCCAGACCAGATATTTCATAATTATTTTCTATATGTTCAACTTATCTTTTCTGAAAGTTTAGGGGCCCAGCTCAAAATCTAGGAGCCATGGGCGACTGGGCTCTCTTTAAGTTTATTCCCTGAAGTCCGAGTCTGATGTCAGAAGATGTAAGCCGATAAAATAAAATATTTCTATAGAAATGACTGTTTTACCGACACTGCATGGCCGCAATATGATTAATTTGTTATTCTGTAGGTTCTTTGTGAATGAAATTTGATAATTGCTTTTGAAAAGTACTACGAAAATGTGGACATAAAAGAATAAAATAACATAGCCATGATATCGAAAAAAACATCAATCAGTTTATAGATAAATATGTATATATAATCGTTAAAAAACCATGTATAGATCAAGGTGAAAATAAAAATTTATAACCAGAAAAAAAATATTGCACATCCACTTAATTAAATTGCAATAAAATATCATATCAAAACATCTGCAGTTGAAATTATTTCGTCAGAAATCAGACCGTGCATGACAATCTTATGCTACATGCAGAGACATATATATACACATGTGTATATATGTCGCTGTCTCTGCTACATGTATGTATATTAAAAGAATAAACTCTCATTTTTAACTGTGTTATAAAAAAAAAACCGTGATAAGTTAAAAATCTCATCCCATCATTAATTTGAAGAAAAAAAAACCAAATATAACAAAATGAATCACAAAGCTTCAAAAATGTTAGTTCGTATATATGCACACACAAAACATGAGAGTTTTTAACTTGGCCTCCGCATACCTAAGGCCGGCAAATACGGCACCGTGACTTGCTATTCAAGTTAAATATAAATTTGTTTATTATTTAATGATGCGACGGCAACAACTTCCCTATATCCCTTGCCGGTAAAATTCCATTTGATTTCTATAGAAAATATCCCTTGCCGGTGAAATATCATTAAAAACAATATAAAAAAAATATGACACGGTAACGATGATTAAAAACATATTTTTTTAATTTATTTTTATTGGGTGGATTTTTGAAAGCTATTTTGCCGGCTCTGATGAAAATAACTTAATTCAAGCTGGCACAGTACTAGCTGTAGCATATAAAGAAATGATAGTTCACCGGCAAGGGATATTTTAAGGGCACTTTAGTAAAGAATGGTAACGTTACTCGTCAATTTCCTGGTTGAGATTACAAAATTGACAAAGCTTTTCACAATACATGTATTAGTATTATCGTTTTTCAAAGTTTCCAGTTTCTACATCCTTTGTCAAAGGGAGATAATCATTTTTTTTTATGTTTATTGCGCCAAAACTGAACACGTTAAAAAAAATAATGTCGATATATATCATATTTTTTTAATAATGCTAAAATATGTTATCACACAAAAAAATACACTTTAAAAGGTCAAAATTCTTAATAAGACATGTGTGTGTGTGGTCCTAAATTATGCCCTAAATTGAAATTGACAAATATGTTGCAATTCTTCTTTTCTTTTTCGAGCATTTTATATCAACAAAATTTATACTTTGATTAGTCTTTGCAAAACACTTGATGTTCTTTTAATATACAGTTTTTATTCATTAATCATTCAAGTAAAATAACCTTTGAATTATTTTTAGCACTGACCACATGATAATAGGGGGCGCTTAATGAATCAATGTTAATGGTATTCTTACTTTGCATGTCCAGTTACATTCATTCAAACGTTCTAATGACTATGACGTAATACATTTTTGGGTGGATGACGGACGCGCTGGATTTTCCGCCATTTTGTTCCCGTTTGAACCGATTTGAAAGAAGCCAGATAAAATTACATGCATCCATATTTGTGTGTTATAAAAGTAAGAAAGGTAAGCAATAATTTATTATGTTTATTCCAAAAATGTTTTAAGACAAATATGGCTCTAAAAGATGAAGCTCCGTAAAGTGGCTAAGCGATAAAATGGTGCGTGGTCGAACCCGTATCCGGCCAGGAAACTTGTTTGGCCCAAAAAGTAATATTCGAGGCAAAACAAAATCCGCATATTTTGAAGTTTAGCAATATTTACTCAAATATTTTCAAGATTGACATCTTCTATTCAATAAAATGAAGCCTCTCCGTTTTCATGGATTATCTTTACGGTGGATCTCTGCCAAAATTCTCTGACTTAAAGAGGCCTCAAAGTTCATATATCGAACGAGAACTACACTTTAATAAGTCTAAACCAAGACTGTCGTAGCTCAAAATTGTTTTTTGGACTACTAATCTCAATCTTGAACATAGCAGCTGCTCAATATCCTCTATCCCTAACAGCATGAAAAGTAAAAGAGTACACAAAATTTACATGTCATATGTCCAAGTAAAATTATATTTCGTTTTGACTTTTGCATGTTTTGTTCTTCAAAATAGATTGAAAATATATCAGTGATCTTTCGCAGTTTTAACTATTTCAATTATTTTTTCTGGTGGTGCAGTGGTAATTAGACAATTCCCATGATGGTTTAATAGTTTAACAGTTCATGATCATCATTGAAAGGAGGTAGTCCAAATAATTATGACGCCTGGGACGGCTTCATCCCAGAAAATACATCAAATAGCCTTGCAGGACGTCATAGGGGGTGGTAAAGGTGGCTCTGAACACGGAAACATGTAAAATAAAAATCGCAAAAACGTTGCACAGAATTTTTTTTTTGAGAAAAACGTTGCATGAGAAACATAATTGTAAATATAAAGGAAAAGTTATTACTCAGCTGCTCTTGATCAAATAATCATTATTAATGGACATGAGAACCCTGCAGTCATCTTTTAGTATCAGCTGGTTGCATCTGTTTTGAAAGGGACAAAAGTATTCAAAATAATTTGATAGAAATTGATATTCCGGGAACACATACTTTTAAACAATCCTTATAATTTGTCCCTGTTTATTTTTTAATTAAAGGTGTGACAAGCATGAAAAATCAGGGGTACAAAAACAAAACACGGAAAAAAATAAGGGGAAGCATGCATGTCCGACCAAACACAAGAAAACAAGAAATAAAATGTCTAAACACTAAAATACACAAAATATAAAGGAAAATAACCCTTTACCACCCTCTGATAGGAATTCATTACCAGGGACGAACACAGGTGTTTTCAAATGGGTCCTTGAACATCAAATTGGGAATTTTTATCCCAATTGGGATTATTTATTTTATGCATAAAATCTAAGACATGTGAAACGAAATAATATCATTTTCCTGTCAAAGCGGAAAATGTAACATTTTCACTGAATGACTGATTTTAAGAAGTTTTAGCATTTTCAATAATTATGGATGGGCTTTTGATTATGATATATATGATTCTCAGAGATATGATCATGATGATCACCATATCACTTGACAGTTATTGGATTGAGACCAGGGAAGTTGTATTACATGAATATTGCACATGATACACAATCATCTTAGCTATGGTAACCTAGGCCTTTTACTTGTATATAAACATCTATAAGAGCTAAAACATAATCTTATCAACAATATAAGTTATCTTATAAATTATAATATAGTTTATAAGATATCTTATATTGTTTATAACATATCTTATACATGTATGTCTCTTGTAGAGAGTTGTCTCATTGGCAATCATACCACATCTTTGTTTTTTTATTGATTGCATTTGAATAAATTTTTTTCAACTTAAAAAACCAGGATTCAGAAATTATTGCGATGTTTTTATTATTTCGAAAAATGTGATAGGGTTAATATACAGGGCCGTAACTACCTATGAGGCAGGGGAGGCAACTACCTCCCCTGAATTTTCTACACCAAATTTTTTTTTGAAGTAATAAAATGAAATATTGACAAGATGTACACGAAGAACTTAAATTTGTATTGTAAACAACACACGTATACAGTTGTAACAGTTATCTTGATACGTGATATAACTGTCATTTTCCAATTTTTTATCGAAAGTGAACCATTTCAGTATTTCATTTCGTTTTTTTTTCGTCATGTGACCATCCATCTGTTATTCAGTATTTCCTATGTCGTAAGAGAACGCATATGAAACTTTGCTTTCGACTATTTTGAATAAAACTTAACTAATCACATTTAGTAAGGGGCTCAATTAAGCAGAGGAAGTTCCATTTGTATTGTGAATCTTTTATGATATCAGAAATTCGTTACCGGCTGAATGGATATTTTTTAACGTGTCTAGACGTAGTCTAGTCGGACAGTACGTGTCACGATCATACGAGAACATTATGGCCAATGCATTATGGCCAATGCGGCGGCCCCAAACCCCTGCCTCCCCTGAATTCGAACCCTAGTTACAGCCCTGTTATAATCGCATTAATTCAAACTCACATTTTGAAATTTTTAAATGAATTAATCAGACATGACAGGGATTTTTCTCAATATCTCAAAAATTTCAAATGGGTCCTTGAACATCAAATTGGGAATTTTTATCCCAATTGGGATTATTTATTTTATGCATAAAAATTTTATGCATAAAATCTAAAATGAAATAATATCATTTTCCTGTCACAGCGGAAAATGTAACATTTTCACTGAATGACTGATTTTAAGAAGTTATAGCATTTTCAATAATTATGGATGGGCTTTTGATTATGATATATATGATTCTCAGAGATATGATCATGATGATCACCATATCACTTGACAGTTATTGCGGCGGCCCCAAACCCCTGCCTCCCCTGAATTCGAACCCTAGTTACAGCCCTGTTATAATCGCATTAATTCAAACTCACATTTTGAAATTTTTAAATGAATTAATCAGACATGACAGGGATTTTTCTCAATATCTCAAAAATTTCAAATCGCATTTAAGTCCAAAAATGAAAATGACCAAATCACAATAATAATGATAATAGATGCATGCAATAATTAATGAATTTACAGTATAAATACATGTAATAGTACTATTTAGTAATTATGTCAATATGCTGTTGTTTAAATCTATATAAATATTTGAATAAACTTAAATGCATTTCTTTTTTATTTTAGATTTTTAGTTAATGGCTGTACAGAAATAACGTCAAGAGGTCAACATGCCTACCACCCCTAGAAGAGCCTCAGCAGCAAATAAAAAAGTAGAAGACTCCGATGGAGATTTAAAGGACCATCAGAAAAAGGATACAAATAAAAAAGACGCAACGGCTGAAGAAGTAACTGATGGAAATTCAAGAGGGCGTGGACGACCAAAAAAAGACTTGTCAACTCCTAAAAAAGATGCAATAGATGAGGAAGAGGAAACCAGTACTGATTCTACAAGGAAGAGCCAAGGGAGGACAAAGAAAGAAGCACCAGTACCAGAGGCTACAGAAACACCTGAAAGGAGAGGGCGATCAAGAAAAGACACACCTGGGACCCCTACTGTTAAAGATAACGAAGAGTCAAAGAAAGGAAGAGGTAGACCAAAGAAAAATGAAGAAAAAGATGGAAAGGATGAAATTGGCTCTCCTAGTGATGAAAAAAGAGGACGGGGTAGACCTAAAAAAGATTTAAATGACACAGATACAACCGAGTGTGATCTGAACAGTGGGAGCGATAAAGAGAGAATTGAGGTTACATTACCAGGGCGTGGGACAGTCATAATCAAGTCTGAGCCAGATGATACTTTTCACATGTCAACACGAAGGAAGACTGGCTTTAGTTGTGAATGTGGCCAATCTTTTTCCGTAGAATATCTTCTCGAGGACCATCAGCGAAGATGTAAGAAGGCAGAGACCAGTACTCCAAACGTCGTAAAAACTATTAAGAAAGAGCCAGGATTGGCCACTTCTACACCTAAGGGCAGAACAAACAGAGAAAAGGCTAAAGATACTCCAAGGGAAAAGATAAAGGATACTCCAAAAGAAAAACCTAAAGTGACATCAAAAGATAAGTCTAAAGAGACACCCAAAGAAAAGCCTAGAGAGACACCTAGAAGAAAACCAGAGTTGAAAGCAAATTTAAATCCAAAAAGTGTAAATGACAAAGCTGAAACAGAATCTAGCAAGGACCATAAACAATCTGAGTCTTCTGAATCAGAAAAAGATTCTGCTGACACTGTTGAAAGCTCTGTAAAGGAAACTAATGATGACGAGAATCAAAATAAAGCTGAGGAAAAAGAGGAAGAAACTCCAATGGAAACCATACTAGTCAGACCTCCTGGGGTTTCTAAGGAAATGTCTACACCTGTTTCTCGTAGTAAGGCAACTGAGGTTAAGAAGATTCTTGTTGTGACGCCTGAAGGACTGAAAAGACAAAGTGTTCCCCAACCTGCTGTTTTAAAAGTAGAAAAGAAGCCTGTTACTCCTTCTACTAGAGTCATGGTCATGCCAAAGACGAAATCAGCAGAAAAGAAAGTTGTTGTCCTCATGGGAACAAAAGAAACTGAGGTGAGCATTGATGCCATTGATGATGATAAAGAGGAGGTAGAATTAGAGGCTGTAACATATCAAGCAGTGGCAATACAGAGTGAACAAGAAGCTGTCAAAGAAATAGAAGAACAATCTTCAAATGTTGAAACTACCGGAGAAGAAGCAGAAGAACTACAAGCGGGAGAAACAGAGATTGTAAATGATGTGCAGACGGCACAACAAGAAGTACAAATAGTTGAGGTAGATGCTGTAACAGGACAGGTTATAGTGGTACAGGAGGGTCAACAGAAAGTGGAGACCAATGAAAATGCTGAACAGGTACAGGTAGTAGAATTAGAGGCAAGTGCAGAAAAGATGGCACTGCTACAGGAGAGTTTAGGACTAATGGACATACCGCAAGAGCCAGTTGAACATGCTGTTGAGGAAGGTAGCTCTGAAGTAAATACTCCTGATGAAAAAATGGATGTTGATCCAAGTGAAGAAGGGGCGAAGACAGAAGATCATGACGAGAGAGAGGAAGGGGAGGTTAGTACTTATACAAGCAGTTTAAACACTTTAAACGAGTTTTGCTTGAACAGAAAAAAACCAGATAATTGTTAAAAATATGATTCAATATTATTGCTAATGTGACAACTCTTCACCAGAGTTCAGACGTTTTGGATGTTATGCATTTGTAGACCACTCGCCTTCAACATGGAGAAAAACCCATACTGTATAGTCAAATATAAAAGCCACAAATGAAAAATGTCAAACAATTTAAATTAGAAAATAAATGGCTTAACTTTTTGAAATACATTTATTTGTGAGAGTTTAACCCTCCAGTAATCTGGAAAGTGTTGTAAGAGCACAAGATAAGAACTAAACTTTTAAAATCAGTTGCAAATAAGGGAAACTCAATAGATCAGTTCTGAGCACAACAAAATGTGAGATGAATTATTTAATGAAATGCTTTGGAATTTTGAAATGCCACTGATCTTTGTTATAGTATCAATTTTTGCAATAATAAAAATGTAGCAAATGTATTTTTTTAACAAAATACATATATACCTGTACTTCATATTTCCATGCATTTAAGGTCAAGGAACAGTAAATGGGCTATGTCACAGATTTTGCTAAAAAATTGCATACAACCTTGGCTCGTTGAACTACAACTGAAAATCGAAAAAATAATACATTTATCTCTTTTTTTTTCTGAAAAGTTGCAATTTGATTTCTCTTAATATGGGTGAACATTTGTATAGAAAGTACATAAAATCGGCGAAAAACCTTCTAAAATTTGTCTTAAAATCGCCAAATCTCTAATTCTACTCCATAGATTTTTCTTAAAAGACTATATATTGTTGACACATAAATTCCTGTTTTAATGATGTAAAATAATCATAGGGTCACCGACTTCGTTTTTTGCATAATAATCAATTTGTTACTTTATTGGTAGTAAAAAACGTCAAAAATCAACGTTTTACGGCCTGCAACGCGATAACGTTACGATTATTTCGACGTTTTGTTGGATTTTGTAAAGAAGAACGCAACTTTGAATGATGTATACCGTAAAAACGAAGTCGGTGACCCTATCTTTATTTTGCATCATTATAACGAAATTTATGTATCAACAACATATAGTTTTTTAAGAAAAATCTATGGAGTAGAATTAGAGATTTGGCGATTTTAAGACATTTTGTAAAATTTCAATCGGTAATATTTCAAATGATAATTAAGATAAATGCATTATTATTTCGATTTTCAGTTGAAGTTCATCGAGCCAGAGCTGTATGCCAAATTTTACTAAAATCTAAGACATAGCCCATTTACTGTAACTTGACCTTAAGGGGACGACCATTTGATATTCTGGGGGGGGGGGGGGGGGCAGGAGGATTTATTTTTGATCGGTTATTTATTTTTGTAAACTGAGAGGACAGATTATTCATTTTCTGCACTATTGAAGCAAGATTTTTCATTTTCAATAAAGCAAGGGACTGATTATTCATTTTCACAACTATATTTATGGTAGTCGAAAACATACATTTTTTTAAATATTTGTTAATTATGAATAATACATGTATAGTCAAGTCATTATGTACCATTTAATCAGAAAAGATCAGTATCCCCTGCAGAAATTTTAAGATTCAAGATTTATTTCATAACCTCAGACACATACTTGCATGACTTGTGTACAAGAGGACAATATATATACAAATATACTAAGATAATACATAGCGAGACAGGACTAACGAAACACAAATACATAGTAATAAGTATATTAGAAAAGACAATTGGTATAATTAGATTAAGTATTTTATAATTTTTATCACGAAATGAATCATTTATATTCCCAAGCAATATACATGTATTGCATACAGCATAAATACATAGTATTAAAGTTAATTTAGTTTGGTTTAACTAGCCTTTTTCAAAAGTATTGTTAAGATATTTTGCCGAGCGGAGCGAAGCAAAAAATTTTTGAAGGGTTTTGATACCGCTGAAGGCCCAAGAAGCTATAGACCTGCTAAGTTATTTATTTTCAATACATTGCAAGTCAGGTTATTTATTTTCAAACTACCACAGAACAAACCATTTATTTTTGTGATTATCAAGGCCGAGGCCCCCCCCCCCAGAATATATCAAATGGTCGTCCCCTAATTGCACAGTGTTGCATGTGATAGGTTTTTTTTAAAGAAAACAAAAGAAATCATAACAAACTCTGATAAAGGCAATGAAAAAAAAATTGTCTAGTCTTTTTATATGATAAATATATATATAAGATATGTGTGGCATGACTGCCAAGAAGATAACTCAACACCAGATTTCAAATGATGTTGATTAAATGCATTAAGCTCACTGAATGACCTCCACAATGGGCAAAACTCACACCATATACAACAGGTACAAAAAAGGCCAGAAACAGTTCAAACTTAAAAACTAATGGCCTGATTTATGCATGAAATAATGAACAAAAAAACAAATATGATATATATACAGCAAAAAACAACCACTTTAAATTACAGGCAAATGTGGACAGGTGGATATTACTAAATATAATTTGACAATTTTATTTTAGGTGAAAGAAGGAGATGATGACGATGAAGAAAATGAGGAGGATGAGGAAATTTTAGATGATGGAGCTTTGGATGGTAAACGTAAGATTACTGACGATGAAACATGGACACCTCTGGCAAAGAGGATCAGAAGATCACTAGCTACACCAGTAACTGGAACGAAAACCAAGAGTTCGTACCGACACAAAAAGCAACCGAAGAATGCTCTATCCCTGTTATCTGAGGCTGCTAAGAAAACAATGGAGAAGGCAAAGGAGGAGAACGTTGAATTGGATCCAGTTCAGTTGAAGATTTTTGAAAGTCTTGTTTCAGTTGCTGTAAAAGATGAAGACATTGATGAGGACGATGAAGATGACGTGATGGAGGTACGAGTGATTAAACAAGAAGAATCGGCTGAAGGTATTGAACTCGATGAAGATGGTGAGGTTGCAGCTGTTATTTACAACGATGATGAGGAAGCGCTGGTAGATATTTCAGTTATCGAGTCCATGGTCGATTTAGAATCGGCTGAATGTGGCATCTGCTTCATGAAATTCAAAAATTCTAAATACATGAGGAACCACCTCGTCACCCACACAGGAAATAAAAAATTCACTTGTGAAGTTTGCTCCAAAAGGTTCATGAGAAAATACGACTTGCAACAGCACATGATGAGAGTCCATTCTTTCATCAAGGCTGCTCGTGGGAAAATTATTTCTTCAGAAGAAGACCTTCTTGCCAGTAATAGTGAAGCAGACTTGAAGACCTGTCAGTTTTGTCAAACTCATTTCACTACTCAATTCATGCTGGATGCTCATTTGGAAGAGAAACATTCGGAAGAACGGCCGTTCGAATGCCCTGTTTGCCAGTCTAAGTTCCCAACACAGAAGAAGCTTGTCCGTCACAAGGACTCTGTCCATTCTGAACGACAACACCAATGTGAGCATTGTGAGAAATCGTTCAGGTTTCTATATGCATTGAAAGAACATGAGAAGACCCATAACGAGGCTAAGCCATTCTTGTGTGATGACTGCGGAAAAGGCTTTGCTCTGGCAAAATACCTACAGAAACATAAACAGCGCCACACTGCTCCGGAAGTCATGGACAAGGTTTATAATTGTAGATATTGTGATAAAACGTTCGACAATCTGCATGAATACCAACAGCATATAAGAACCCATACAGAAGCTGAGGACAGAATATTCCAGTGTGACCAGTGTCCAAAACGCTTTTTCAAACAGGTAACAAAACTGCTGATTTGTCTAAATACACACAGTTTAAACAAAAACTTTTTCATTTTGGGTTGGGGATTTTAGAAAATAAAATACTAATATAATATACATGAACATATCCATATATATGAACTTGATTCCGATGTAGTATTTTGTAATCTTATATACATCCACCCTGTTTGTTATCTCACTGGAAACAATTTAGAAGCAGTACCAGTTTTAGTGACCAAATTTGTACAGATGGACCAAAGATACCATTGGGACAAATTCATAAGTTGAAGATAAACTCACAACACCATGGCTAAAAAGAAAAATGACCAACTAGCAATAGTACAAAAAACATAACATAGAAATTTAAAGACTTAGCAACACGAACCCATCCAAAAACTTTAGGGTGATCTCATGTGTTCTACATAGATAAAAATATCTAGGATTCTGAGTAACTTGCAACAAGAGTAGCAATATACAATGATATAATTTACGTTATTTTTAATTGACTATATCGATCTCTTTTTCACAGGCACATTTGAAAAGACACATTATGACTCATTCAACTGTTCGTTGTTATGAGTGCACGTACTGTGCCAAGGCGTACAAGGATCCAGATACACTACGGAAACACATCAGGTTTATCCACAAGTCTGCTGAGGAGGACGGCAACAGGAAGGAGTATCCGTGTCCATTCTGTGACAAGGTCTTCTATAGCAATGGTCATCGGAAGAGACATTTGATCAAACATACAGGTTGGTATATCATCATTTCGTTTTATAAATTCTCATAGTTTTGACTAATTGAATGAAAGTTTGATGATCACAATTACTAGTAGTCTAGAATTTCAGCAGACACATTAACCTATTTTGAATAAGAAACATAGAATATCCAAAGTTGACTTAACAAATTTATCAGAATTTAGTTCTATAAAAAAGGAAGAGTACATATTAAAAAGGAGATAAAAAAATTAGCTAGGATTACCGGTATTCAAAACTCGTATACATAAGTCAATGAAAAGTTGACAAGAGCCATGACAAAAAATGATAAAAAGACTAAACAAGTAACTACTGTGAATGTACTTTAATTTGCGGGTATCAATTTTCGTGGTTTGAGCAATATTTACATGTTCATGGGTTTTTAACTTCGTGGATTTAAGTTTCTAAAAATATAAAAAATTAAAATTAAAGCCTTTAGAAACAAAGGTTACAAATAGTCTGGATTGAAGGAAATTGCAAAGTAAAACAGTAACATGAACAAATGCTATAAATGTATCTTGAATTGTCAAATAATTCTTATCAAATTCAAGCCAGCATGAAATTGTTATTTCCCATATGTACAAGAACCATGAGGATATAAAATGAACACTTTATCATTATTGGCATATCAATAGCGGAAATCTGACTTTCATCGATCAAAAATATTTTTATGACAATTAAAAGATCAGAAGTTGTACAGTTTAGATTAAATGGGTATAATCCTGCATGCAGTTGTAATTCTGTGACTTCTATTAAAGTATCCTCAGACTTGGCGTTATTCTATATATTCTCTATACCATATTAGTAGTCAAACCTATCGATAGAGATCTTTCCATGTCTTGATTGGACAATGGTTGTTTTATTTTGTTGGACACTTAAATTTGTGGATAAAGTCATCCACGAAAAACAAGAAAATTGGTACCCCACGAATAAAAGTACTTTCACTGTAGAACAAAACACTTTATAGAACACTTAAAATAACATGAACCTCACCAATATTAAAGGGTTAACTCAGGTTCTTAAGAATGGAAAGCAGTTCCTGCTCCACACATTGCACCCATTGTGTTGCACATGCAAATAGGAATTTAGCGATGTCACAATTGAGAAGAAAAAGATAGATTTGAATTTCCACAATTGAAACATGCAGTTGTAATAGTGATCAATTAAATTGTGAAGGCTTCCAACAGTTTCAAAGAGAAGGCTTCAACTTTACCACTTAGGACCCATGGTTCAATAGCTTACTTGTAAAAAATCCTGCAGAAAAAAAATGTACAACAGTTTTCAGCCAATTCCAGGTGGAAATAGTATTGTTTGATTGTGTTAGAGATAAAAATTCAAAAAAAAATATAACCTCAGGAATATGTGTGACAAAAGAAAGAAAAAAAAGGAACATCTTTAAAGTCATGACAACTCAAGTGAATTTCAATTTGATCATGTTTCTTGTTTTTGTTCAACAGGTGAAAGACCATTCAAGTGTGAAGAATGTGGTAAAGGTTTTACAGAGAAAAGGAGTCTTCAGAATCATCAGAGAATACATAGTGGTGAGTATACAGATTACAGGACAGAATAAGCATGGTTAAGGGGGAAAAAGGGGGGGGGTATAAATGGAATAATTCAGATGGGAGGGGGAGGGGGTACAGAACAGATCAGAATAAGGAGGACAGTAACAGGACAGAAGAAAGGGAAAAGATCACAGGTGGAGGAAGTAAAGGACAGATTTAGAGAGAGAAGTTACTTGACAGAATAAAAAAGGGGAGTTACAGGACAGATTAAGGGGGAGGGTTACAGAACTGAATAAGGGGTAGGGAACAAAGGACAAAATTTATGGGAAGCGTCAATTGACAGAATAAGGGAAGGGATCACAGGAGTCCAGAAATTACATTTTAATATAATGAATGATTTCACATGAATTGCATAGGTAATCTTTTAAAGGATACAAGACTCCTGAAATGAGTAGTATGAAAACATGTTGGTGGGGGTATGACATGTTATAAACAGAGACCAAACTATGAAGACCTTATCAACTATAGATCACCATAGTGGCTTCATCAATGAGCAAAACCCAGAGTACATAGCAATTTATACACAACAAAAAATAGCTGCGATTTTTGTGTAAAACAAAAAAACAAATATGATTTACAAGCTCACAATTTCAATGTTAGTCATTCCTTTTGTACAAGTCTACATGTTTGTCAACTTTTACAGCTTACATCAAAGAATTGCTAGTTTTGAAAATGAATAAAAAAATGACATCAATTTACTTCAATTTAATAATTACAAATATCTGTTTCAGGTGAGAGACCTTACTCTTGCAAGATATGTGGCAAGTCATTTATCCAGCTCTCACATTTAAATCGCCATACCTTCCTTCATACTCAGATACGTAACTTTGAGTGTGAGGAGTGTGGTAAGAAATTCTTTGAGAATGCTGACCTCCAAAAACATCAGCGAATCCACTCAAAGGACAAGCCATATAAATGTGAATTCTGTGGTATTGGGTTCTCTCAGCCAAACATATTAAAATGCCACAGGAGGCGGCACACAGGTGAGAAACCGTATGTCTGTGACATTTGTAATCGTGCATTTATCCAGATGGGGGCGCTGCAGACACATCGGAGATTACATACTGGAGAACGGCCCTTTAAATGCAGTTATTGTGGACAGGGATTTGTGTCGAAAGAGAGGATGAAATTCCACACCTACATTCATACGGGTATCACACCCCATATTTGTCATATTTGTGGTAAAGGTTTCAGGTTAAAGTTCAAACTTCAAAGTCATCTTGATTCACACGAGGGCGTCTATAGGTACCAGTGTAAAATCTGCAATAAAGGATTCTTAGAGAAGACGAAGCTCAATCGTCATATTAAACAAATTCATGACGATCCGTCTAATCCAGATACAGATAGCTATATTGAGAATAACATTCGAATTATACAACGGCCAGACCCAGCAACTCCAAAGTTTCAGATCGTTGAATTGCATCCAGATGACGAAGCAACTACGACTCATGTCATTGTTGAAGACGATACACTCCGTAATTTCAGTGAAATTGCTGTCAACAGTATGTCGCAGCCTGCAGCCAACGAGGAGGTCATAGAGACAACACAGGCGGTCCCAGGGTCGTACGAGATACAGACTTCAGATGGAGACTCTACTAATGCTGTACAGCATATCCAGTTTGATTCAGAGTCTGGAGAAATCACTGCCACAGGGGGGACAACTCTATTTGATGGTACTACGACTATTAACTTGCCAGAAGGAATCATTTATGAAGGAATGGAGAATGGGGAGGAAGTGGTATATGTGGTGATACCAGAAGATAATCAAACTGTTATCCTTTCATAGAACTGGTATTATTATGAAGGAAGTGGTGTGTATGGTGATACCAGTAGATGTTCAGACTGTTATCATGGTTATCCTTTCATAGGAAGTGGTGTTTGTGGTGATACCAGTAGATGTTCAGACTGTTATCATGGTTATCCTTTCATAGGAAGTGGTGTTTATGGTGATACCAGTAGATGTTCAGACTGTTATCATGGTTATCCTTTCATAGGAAGTGGTGTTTGTGGTGATACCAGTAGATGTTCAGACTGTTATCATGGTTATCCTTTCATAGGAAGTGGTGTTTGTGGTGATAAAATTAGACTGTTGTTCTGTCATAAAACTGATATGAAGGAAAAAATCATTTTTCTAAATAATGTATTAAATTAGGATGAACGATTTGGGAAATCTGCATTTAAATACTCAAACATTTATGTTTTAAAACTGAAATAAATCTATTATAAAAGTGCAAGGCCAAAATCAAAACTACCAGTGTTTAGTTTTAAAAATACAACCCTATGTTCAACTTTGATTGGTGTATTGTAGAGCATAATGCATTTAATAATTGTGATATATATGTAAAAGTAATAAGGTGTTTAATTAGAGAGTTGTCACTGTTTGTCAGGAGTGATCACTTGTTATAAACTGATTCACTCAACACTAGCTATACAGCAGAAAAGTTTTGTTTTGGGCTATGCCATTTAAATTTTATGATAGGGTAGAAGGGAAGTTTAATTTTTGAATCTGGGTCATGGGTCTTTTTTCAGTATGCCTCTATTACCATTATGCAAAATTATCTAAAAAATGGTTCTTGGTTGTAGGGATATATTCTAAAGTCCTTTCCTACCATCCCCCATATATTTTAATGGAATAACCCTTTCAGAATCCTCTTGTTTGTACATGTATATATCATGTAAATACATGTAGCTATACTGAAATGGAATTATTATGTATAACATTAAACATGTATAAATGTTTTTGAAAATTGTATTTGTGTTCATTTTAGCATTTGAAATGATTATGAATTTAGGGCAACTTTAATTACTTAGATAAAAAATTACATTTATTAACAAGCATTTAAAACACACTGGTCTTCAATTTTGCAGTAAAATTTAATGAATTCTGATGTAAGAAATGATTAATCATGTTGAAGGTGAATAAAATTGAGAAAGGAATGTCTATTTTTAGAAATGATTGACAGCATATTTTTAGATTGAGGATAAAATCAAAAAGGTTTTTATGTTATATAATTTTATTATCATGGTTATTTTCCGCTACAAGTTGATAAGTCCCTCAAGTAAAAAAAAACAACATGTTTCCTCGATCTGACAGGATATTTGTGGCAGCTCAAATTCATCTGAAATCATGTAATTAAAGATAAATTTAATCGCAAATTAATTTTTATGAAAATTTTACTGATTCAAAATATAATGAAATGAAAGATCCTCATTCAGATCCATGGGTTAAGTTTTAAAAGGTGTTGTCTAAATAAAAGGAGACTTTTCATTGGTTGATAGGTTTATCATGTTTATATGATTTACGTTTAAGTAAGTTATACAACATTGTACAATGAAAGCTGTTTTTTCTTTGTTAAGTTATTGGTTTGTATTTAAAATGATTGTGTATATTGTGCATATGTCATGTTTAATGAGATATTTATGCATGCTATTTGCAAGATGATTTTTATGACAAAAAATTATTTGAAAATCAAATTTCTTTCTTTATATTAAGGTGGTACCTAACACTACAGGGAGACAACTCTGTAAAGTCAGCTAAAAGTTTTAATTACGTTGTGTTTTAAAATGAATATTAAGGTTCTCGGTGATCAAAATTGGTGTTTGTCAAACTGCTATATAACCAGTGTAGTTTTTCTGATAAAATGATTGGTTTTAAATTATTGAAATTTTTATATTTTTGTTAAAGGGTCAAAGTCAAAATTTTATGAAAATGAAACGAGCCTAATTAATTTTAGTGAAAGTGTTGGGCACCACCTTAATGGTCAAGGATATTTCCATAATTGTTTTAACAATGCTTTCTTTTTCTATTGAAAGAGGATATATTCCTGTGTTTAAAATTTAATCAAATTGCATGCAGAAAGTTGTGTATATAATATATCATGTATATTTACTTGTGTCATGTGCAAATATTCAAACTTGAATAATGTTTTTATTTTGAATAACATGGTTACATGAACTGCAATATTGTTTGGAATGTGTGAATTTCGCTTCTGTGTAACAAATTATAAAAGTGCATTTTAATATTTTTTTAACAATTTTTACTTGTTGGGAATATGAAAATATGTTTTTCCATAACAATTTGAAAGGGTTTTATTTTTTCTTCAGAATTTAGTTTAATTGTTTGCAAACTTAAATTGAGACTTGTTTAAAAGTACACTGAAAAATTCTATATAACTTTGAATAGTTTTATCTGGGTTTTTTTCCCCTTCATTTTCCAAATAAAATATTAATATAATGTTTGTTACTTTGATTTTGAAGCAATCATCATGGTTCAGTATTTACATTATTTTATATTTCAAAAACAAAAAAAATTATAAACGATTTTATAAGATTTTCAAAGTGGACGTTTTTAAATAAATTTTTGGTAAGAACAGTAGTGGTAAGGGAACAAAAGGTTTGAGGGATAGAACCAGAGGAATCAGGAGTTCTGACAAAAATTCTAAAACAGTAGAAGTGAACATACTTAATTTATTTGTTGTTGAAAAAATGATAATAGACTCCCGTTGTTTCATTGTTTCAAATATGTACACAGAAATATCAGTGTAAAGTAACTTTTGAAATTTATTATCTCTGATTAATTACCTTACTACATTGTATTAGTTAAAGTTTCATTGTTAATCATTTAGAGTTACATTGTTGATATAATTACATTAAAAATATCAAACTTGACTTTTTAGACTATTTTGACCTTTTTTGACTACTAGGCAGTAGAAGGCTATAATTATTGTACTCTTTGGTTATTTCAGGGGTTTTTTTCTTGCCTATGGCAAAAGTCATAGAATGTGAGACATAGATATTACAATCTGGTGGTGGCAACTTTGCAGACTATTATTAGCTTATATTTCTGGAGGTAAAAGACCTTGTTTGCAGCTACTGTGGATTCATTTATTTTCATGGGTACCAATTTTTCGTGGATTGAGGAAAACTTGCATGTTCGTGGATATTTAATTTAGTGGCTTTGGAGAAATCTGCATACAAGCCTATAGAAAATTTGGTATTCGTTGAACATTTAATTTCGTGTTGCGTCTGTTCCCACGAAATCCACGAAAATTGGTATCCAACGAATAATAATGAATCCACAGTACTATATGTTACACAGTTCCATCTGTTATATGTCTATTGTGCTTGACCTCATTTTTATAGGTCAATGCATTTGACTGATAAAAAAATACTGTATTTGGAAAAGTGAAATACTCTTCTATTACAAGTATTAGGATAACTGTATTTATTGGTATACAAGTTCTTTGCAAGATGTATTTGTCAGGTAGTGTTTACTTGACCTAATTTCATCAACCAGTGATCATGGTTAAATAAACAAAGTGAAGTCTGTATCTCAGAGTCAGCTTTATTTGTTGTATAAGATTGTAAGGTGTAATTGTCTGACTGGCAGATTTCATCTGACCTTGACCTAAATTTCATGGTTCATTGGACAGCATTAAGTTTTTTGTTTTGTCTATTTCTGAGATACTTTATGCAAAATGATCATAATGTTTGATGTATGGAACGATTGTAAGGTGTACATATGAAAAAGAAGATGTGGTATAACTGCCAATGAGACAACCCTACACAAGAGACCAAATGACACAGAAATTAGCAGCTATAGCTCATCGTATGGCCTTTAACAATGAGCAACGCTCATACTGCATAGTTAGCTTTAAAAATGTAAAACGATTTAAAAGAGAAACCTAATGTCTGTCTGGCAAGGTTCATATTACCTTGACTGTTTTCATGGTTCATGGTTAATGTTAAGATTTTGTGGTTTGATTTGTTTCTCAGGTACTATAAACGATATTAAGGGTATTAAATGATTGAAAGGAGGTCATGTCCATGTGGCTTTGTTCATCTGACCGGAACTACATTTTTATGGATCATAATTAATGTTAAGTTTATGTGATACTGGTGGTAAAACCTTCATATTACAGACATGAAATAAATTGTGTAAAAAGTAAAAACACAAAAATACTGAACTCTGAGGAAAATTCAAAAAGGAAAGTCCAAAATCAAAAGTCAAATACATCAAACGAATGGATAACAACTGTCATATTCCATATATATGTCATATAAAACACACGAGACATTTCAGAACGTGCTTTCTTGGTCTATGATTTTGAAATATTTATGTCGGGAGCGTCACCAAAGAGACATTTAAGGCACGTGCATCTGGTGCAACATAATTGGTGCATTTAATGTTATTACCATTCTTGTGCATTAGATACTGAATTTGCAGTTACATAGATGTAAGACAATTTGCTATGAGTGCCAACTCTTCACTTATAAGCCACAATGTGTAAAAGAAACTCATTATAGGTCAAATTATGGCCTTCAACACAAAGCCTTTGCTCACAACGAACTTACTGCCATACAGTCACAAAAATGACTTAGTGTGAAACCATTCAAACAGGGAAACCAACGGTCTAATCTATATGTAGCTTGCTATAAAACCAGGTCTTATCCCCTATCTACCTCAGAAAATGCATGTACCATGTCAGGAATGAGACAGTTGTTATCCAGTCGTTTGATGTGTTTGATTTGAAAGCACTTGTATATCTAATGTAAATAAAACTTGTAATTTAGCTAAGACTGCATTAAAAACAAGACAGGGTTAACCACTAGTTTTTGTCGAGCCTGCAACTTCAGTTGCAGAAAGCTCGACATAGGGATAGTGATCCGGCGGCGGCGGCGGTGTTGGCTCACTTCTTAAAATCTTTATATTTTAGAAGGTGGATGACCTGGATGCTGCATACTTTGTATATAGATGCCTCATGTTACAAAGTTTCCGTCAGTCACATGTCCAATGTCCTTGACCCTACTTGAAAAAAAGTTAACATTTTTTGTAATGTTAAATTCTCTCTTATCATAAGTAGTCGGATAACTATATTTGGTATGTGCGTACCTTGTAAGGTCTTCATGCCCGTCAGACAGTTTTCACTTGACCTCGACCTCATTTCATGGATCAGTGAACAAGGTTAAGTTTTGGTGGTCAAGTCCATAACTCAGATACTATAAGCAATAGGTCTTGTTTATTCGGTGTATAGAAGGACTGTAAGGTGTGCATGTCCAGTTGGCAGGTGTCATCTAACCTTGACCTCTTTTTCATGGTTCAGTGGTCAAATTTGATTTTTTGTGTTTTGGTCTGTTTTTCTTATACTGCAATAGGTCTACTTGTTTGGTGGGGCGCACTACGTTTGCGCGCATTTGGGGATTAAAATATTTTACGTTTGCGCGCAGCTTTTGATTACATTTGCGCGCATTTATTTTACAGGTAATCTCAGGTAAAAGTAAAAATAAAAATGATATTAAGTTATAAATAACTAATTTTTTGGTATTTTCATATTAATCAATTATTAATTTTAAAAATAATTTGTTTATCAGTCAAATTATATACTGTTCATATTGAATTATAAAAGCAAGTAAAAACTCCGTTATAGCTTAAGGTCAAGTTAAAATATATGAATGGGCTATGTCACGGATTTTCTTAAAATTTTGCATACATTTATTGAAATGTGTTTGAAAATCGAAAAAAATCTGCGGTTTTATCTCTTTTTCCCCTGCCTTATGAAACTTATACTAAAGGAAGGGGTACTGATACCTGTAAAATAATTGAACAAATTAATAAATAAATAAGCATTATTTTATTACCTGTATTTTCCCTAGAAAATTACTGATTGAATACTTTCAAAATATGTGCCTTATGATAACATTAAGAATGGAAAGGGGGAATGTTTCATAGAGACAACATATTAAGACTAACGGAAGGGGTACTGATACTTATAAATAATTGAACAAATTAATAGATAAATAAGAATTATTAACTGTATTTTACCTGAGTTTACCTGCCAAAAAAATGCGCGCAAATGTAATGGAAAGCTGCGCGCAAACGTAATGATTTTTGCACGCAAATGTAATGGTAATGCGCGCAAACGTAATGCACCGGTTTGGTGTATGGAATGATTGTAAGGTGTACATGTCTAGCTGGCAGGTGTCATCTGACCTTGACCTAATTTTCATGGTTCAGTGGTCAAATTTAGGTTTTTGAGTTTTGGTCTTTTTTTCTTATTCTATATACAATAGGTCAACTATATTTGATATATGGAAGAATTGTTAGCTGATCATGTTTGCCTGACATTGTCCATCTGACTTTTACCTCATTTTTATATGGTTCATTGGTCAATGTTTAGTTGTCTTGGTTAATGTTAAGTTTATGTGACAGTTGTAATAAAGCTTTATATTTAGGACTATCAACATAATAAGTAAAGAAGGCGAGACATTTCAGCGTGTGCACTCTTGTCATTACTTAATCTATTCCCACTAACTTTTTGTGCATGAAAAACAACCATATTCCCTTAAGACGTTCACCTAGGCTAGTATTAACACAATGACACTCTCCAACTTTGTGAACAAGCACAAAATTTATGAAAAAAATCACTTTTTCGTTGTACTTGTTTAGCTGATCTTTTTGTCTGGTTAGGTTCTCTTTTATCCTCTTCGTTGTTTGCTAAAAAAATGTCATTTAAGGACAATAACTCCTATAAAGAGTGGCAGTCTACTGTACAGTTTCTGTACAGCTTGACCTGTTTGACCAATATGGCTAACATGACTAAAAGTAGAACATAGGTGTAAAATGCATTTTTTTTGCTTGTATGATATCGTTTAAACTAACGCATTTATAGCAAATCTGACAATAGGTATAAATGGTCATCAGCTTAACATCTATATCATTAAGTATATATACAACTCGTCTAAACATCAACCCAACAATGTTAGATCTGTAAATTTGCTTTCTTCCCTCGCCGGGATTCGAACCCATGCTACTGTGATATCGTGACACCAAATCGCCTGCACTGCAGCCGTCCCGCTAGACCACACGACCACCTGGGCTCTCAAAAAAAAGAGTTTCGGTGGGCATGTGTTACCTTTCCACGTCAGTTTAAATCTAGCGGCGTAGTACAGTACATGATATTTAAGGCATGAAGATGTTATTGTTTACAGATCAGCTAAATTATCTATAGTAAAGGATCCTACAAATTAATGTAAGATACAGTCACAGTTTAGACGAGTTGTATTTACATTATGTACACAGCCATGTATCACCATCATTGATGGCGATCCGATGGATACATCTGTTGTAGGGTTGTCACTGACTCAGACGTACTTAGTAAGTATAATATATATATTCTTTTAAATGTTCTCTCATCCGATAATATTTTATGCATTTTAATGCATTTTTATTTTTGTTATTATATATATTATTGTTTTAACTTCTCTGTAACCTTTGTGCTATCATGGTTTTATGAGAATAAACTATCTACCCTTAAATCTGCGTTTTATTGGTGACGGATGTGCCGTTATAACATGAAAGATATATGTCATAATGTTGACGAATGTGCCGGCATAGCATGAAAGGTCCGTGTCATAATGTTGACGGATGTGTCATTAAAACATGAAAGATCTGCGTTTTAATGGTGACGGATGTGCCTTCATAACATGAATGATCTGCGTTTTAATGGTGACGGATGTGCCTTCATAACATGAATGATCTGCGTTTTAATGTCGACAGATGTACCGTCATAACATGAAAGATTTGCTTTTTAATGGTGACGAATGTGCATTCATAACATGATAGATGAGAGACTTGTAATGGAATAGATATCTCCTAGTTGATATGATAGTCACAAGTATAAGGTTTTCCATTCTTATCATGATTAGGTTGATAAGTGGGTTAGTGTTTTTCTCATTGTTAAATTTCCATACAGAATCAGATTTATCGATTCTTATTAGCTTCTAAATTAGCTTCTACATGGAGGATGTCTGTAGGTTGCATATCTACTAAGGTTCAAATACAGGCATAAGTTTACATCAGAGCTCAATCTTCAGTTTTCGGTATTATGAAGACTGTTCGCATGTTTTTCCTAAAAAAAATTCTTATCCTTGTTGGAACTTTCTTCAATTAACGAATTTTAATTGTCCATTGGAAGTGGGTGGTTTTTTTTTATTTATATGAACAAATATCTTAAACCAAGTGCAGGTCCAGCATTTATTCATAATGCGGATTCTATGAATAGTTCCCATTAATTTTCGATCAGTGAAAATAAACATGCATAAGTTAAGTCTGCCAATTGATATTTTATCGTATGTTTTTCTATGTTGTGATGTTATGCTATTGTTTCAGAAAAAGGGAGAAGGTTTGGATCCATTAAAACGTTTAATCCCGCTGCAAATGTTTGCACCTGTCCTAAGTCAGGAATCTGAAGTAAAGTAGTTGTCGTTTGTTTATGTAATATATACGTGTTTCTCGTTTCTCGTTTTGTTTATATAGATTAGACCGTTGGTTTTCCCGTTTGAATGGTTTTACACTAGTAATTTTGGGGCCCTTTATAGCTTGTTGTTCGGTGTGAGCCAAGGCTCCGTGTTGAAGGCCGTACTTTAACCTATAATGGTTTACTTTTTATATTGTTATTTGGATGGAGAGTTGTCTCATTGGCACTCACACCACATATTCCTATATCTATAGATATAATTTTTATTTCTATAATTTCAATAATAATCTTCTTTACAGCATTTTATTTTGTTCTTTTATTGCATACTTTCTGTTCTAGGATAACGATAGTATTTTTTCTTTTTTAATGATATGACATAAAAATATTAAGCATTCCATACGATTTATTACGTTAGTCTACATATATCTGTGTAAGGTTACAATGTGGACACCATTTTACACAGGATAACCGTAAGCAATGTCATTGTCGGAATCGGCATAGATGATAATTCCGGGTTTCACTTTCATAACCATCGGGTATAAAGAACCGATAGTATGATGTCCCGGTCCGATATCCGCCCTCGCAACAACGTAAGAAGAATTTAAACTTTGTGTATCGTACACATGGGGATTTCTATAAATAATACCTTTGCCGTCTATCTGAAGAAGTGGGTATTCGGTACTCTTCGTAGTAATAAGAATATGATGTCTTAACCCATCATTTGGAATGGTAAACTCTTGAACCCCTCCCAGCTTCCCTTCTGGTTTGATAATAACCATAAAAGGTACGACTGGTTTAGTTTCTCCCTGTTGATAATAAACTGCCATTATTGGTTTGTCAGATTCTACTTTTATAGAGGCGTTGCTGTTGATATCTATGTAACCCCCAATTTTGTCGACCACTTTGGTGGCTTGTTTGAAATGTTTGCCGAGTAGAGTGATGGATGTATTTGGATTTGTAGCGATTAAACGTAATATAAATTGTTTGTTCTCAAACAATGGTGGTATAAAAAATGACGTTCCTAGTTCTTTAACTGGCGGTACCATTTCCAATAACTGATTCATTAAACCACTATTCAAGGGTACTTTTGCACCATCAACCCCAGACTGTACTCCGATATCTTTGTTTGATTGGACTATTGTACCTGTGAGGTCAGTATTACTTGAAAGTTCAAGGGTCCCCCTTTCTGGTAAATGAATGGAAATTGTATCCCCATCTCCATACTTCGTATTGTTATAAGTTATCGTTTCAGTCTTATCGAGTAGTTTCAATGTTATATTTACGTCTGTATCGACGGTTGTTGCAACGATTCCGATAAACGTTTCCCCACCCCCAGAAGGGACGAAAGACGGAATAACATACGTTGTTGATAGCTTTTCTTTAGGTAAAACAAAAAATCCTTCATTGGTAATCGAATCTTTATATAAGGCATATAAATCAGTTTTGCTGGACGTAAGTATGTGTACTCCTTTCTTTTCAATTTCGTTTCTAGTGACTTTGAATTCTGATGGAATATCGATTACTTGTGAAGCATTAAAGATCGATATGTTTTGACATAGTCCGATATCAGGGTTGTATACAACTAACCATCTAACTTTAGACGATGATAAATGTAGTTTAAAGGTTGACATTAAACTAAGGAAACCATCGTTACGCATCAAGTAAAACTCTCCAGCATCTGTAAAAGAAATGTTAAACCTTTGATCATAAATACGATACTTTTTTATTTTTTTTGGCTTATGTGCTTTTTTTTATATGCCTTTCTGTGCTTTTGTGTTACATATATTTGTTTTCATAAGGATTTCGATTATAAATCAATGTTGTCTGCTTCCCCCTATTTTTAACAGTTTTACCTATTATGTCTCCTTGTTTTGTTCACACATCGTTGTCAATATAATGATGATCATACTCGTGAGCGGTTTATCTAGCTTAAAAACCCAGGTTTAATCTACTTCAGAAAATGCATGTCAGGAATATGACAATTGTTATCCCTTCGTTCGATTTGGGACTTCCCGTTGTGAGTTTCACTCGGAGTTCAGTATTTTTTGTGATTTTACTTTTTAGTAGCAATATGAAATTAGACCATCTTCAGGCAAAACTATAAGGTACCAATGACGACATCTCCATGTTCCATAGTTGTGATACTTTATGAGGTTAGTTTTGATAGAAGTCATCATTTGTTTGCTGAAATAATTATCCCATTCGCGAGTCAAAATTTCGAATATTTAACAATTCGAATGTCAACTAACCACACAAATCGATAAAGTAAACAAAATATGAATACCTTACAAAATATAACCAAAGTTTAATAAGTTAGTAAATGGTTAATAAGTTTTCCTCCATTTTTTTGTCTGATAGAATAAAGGCGTAACAGGATACATTGACATGATAAGCGTCGTTTGCTATGATTGGTCTAACTGCCAACTAATGTGCAGTTGTCACGATACTGAATAAACACATTGGTAAACAGACGTCAATAAATCGATCTGGTTCTTACTTTTTGTAATAGGACCTTTGCATGCTGCGAAAGGATCTACTGTTGTCGTCTGCTCAGCTGTTGTCGTCTGTTCATCTGTTGTTGTCATAGACTCTGTGGTTTGTTCAGTTGTTGTTTCTATTGTGGTTTCTTCTGTTGTCATTTGTGACGTCATTTCCTCTGTGGTCGAGATTGACTCAGTCGTTGCGTCCTCTGTCGTTGACACCTCTGCTGTTGTTGAGACTTCTTCAGCTATTTTCACCTCTTCAGACGTTGACACTTCTTCAGTCGTTGACACTTCTTCTGTTGTTGAAACTTCTTCAGTCGTTGACACTTCGTCTGTTGTTGACACTTCGTCTGTTGTTGATATTGCAGCGTCGGTAGTCGACAATTCTTCTGTAGTCGATAGTTCTTTCGTCGTCCATGATTCTGAGGTTGCTTCTTCTTTGACGACAGGGGTTGTCACACTAGGTGTTATCGTTTCTGTTGTTATTTCATTATTTGTTGTTGTTGGTTTTTTTAGAAGATCTATGAAAAACAAGTACAAGTATACAAATGACAAAGGACAAACCTAATCTGTATTTACTACATCAAAATGATCAACGTGTACTAGTATCTTTAAAACATATCTTATCATCATTAAAAAAATGAACCTATACATTATGAAATGCATGCGTCCGAATCGCTTTACTGGATTCACCGTCATCAGCACCAAAGCTGAATATGTGACTTCAACTTCGTACTTTGTTTCACCTTTTTTATTAGAGCGTCACCGATGAGTCTTTTGTAGACGAAACGCGTGTCTGGCGCAAATACAAAATTACAATCCTGGTTTCTATAATGAGTTTATTTAAAAGCCAAGGGTGTATATATGAACCGAAACAATTAAAGAGCTACATAAACAAACCGACGTTCAAAATATCTAAATACTTTTATATAATATCAACTTTGCATGAGTTACGCTGTTTAAACCTGAGTATTCTCCCATAGGCATACGTCTATTGTGACACATGATTTGCAAATAAAAAAGATAACCAAAGCAAAGGAAGATCGCTTTGATTGTCTGTTTTCATCTGAAAGAATTTCAACGGGTGATAAAATATGACACAGGTTAAGAGCGCCCTCTCTGCATCAATTGACGTGATAATATTTATCCATCTATATTAAAAACGTTTCTCCAGGTCCAAGTGGCTTCAAAACGACTAAATGTTTTGTCAGTGACATTGTTAATATGTTATTTTGTTTAAATGTGTATACATGCTTCGATTTAGAGGTTTTTCGATCGCAATTATCATTCTAACCAAACAATTTGATTTATGTGTAATAACTTAATAATTTATTTGATTGTATGCTCAAACATTGACCACAAAAAACTAAGAATTTTCATATCCCAGGCATAGATTACCTTAGCCATATTTGGCACAACTTTTTGGAATTTTGGATCCTCAATGCTTTTCAATTTTGTCCTTGTTTGGCTTTATAACTATTTTGATATGAGCGTCACTGATAAGTCTTATGTAGACGAAACATGCGTCTGGCGTACTAAATTATAATCCTGGTACCTTTGATAACTGTATTATCCTACATCATTCTTCTTTAAAGGATCAATATATCAATTATGATACGGGGATTATTATGTATCTTACCACAGTGAGAACAAGTAGAAAAACAACCATAACTTTTGATGTATAATTCGTTCTGACACACTATATCTTTATCTAGAAGATGACAATAGTGCATGTGCTGATTTTCATGGTCTAGGCACGACTTGTCACCAGAGGGAGTCGTTTGAAAGTTTCCCGGTTCTTTGGTCACCAAGGCAACAGTTGAATCCATGGTTACCACAGGAAGTGTTACACCAGCATTTGGATCCAGATCTAGTTAAAAGAAAGATTTATTTCAAAATTGCACAATAGGATAGGAAACTTAGGACAATGTTTCACGAGTCGCTTTAAAATAACTTTTCACTTCTAAAACACGGTGACATCATGCTTTTTTGTTTTTTTTACTTTTTTTTCTTTTTCTTTATGCATGGTCTTGGTTGTTCCTATTTTAATGAATTTCATTATTCCTATTTTGTATCTTTTTACAGTAATATTCCCACTATTATTACTTTTGCGGCTTTACCTTCCTAGCCCATTTGACGGCAATTTAATTTCGCTACTTTATAATATATTGACCTAATGCTTCTGAATAAGGATAGATCCTTGTTTTGCAGATTCGCAACGAGTTACTGTAAACCAACTTATTTTCGCGGATACTTTATTTCGCGTTTAGCCCTTTCGAGTCCATTTCGCGGCAATTAAATTTCGCGATTTTCTAATTAACTTGATGTTGTTAAATAATGAAAGATCCAAGTTTTACATATTCGCGACGATTTAACTTCGCGATATTTTTCTACTCGCGAAAGTCGCGAAAATTAGTTGGTTTACAGTATATTCGCGTTATCTTTCTACTCTCGAAAGTCACAAAAATAAGCGCTCGCGAAAATAGGATGGTACTCATTAAAAATGTGTCTCACCACACCGATGACATGTTGAGTAGCAACCGGAAGTAATTATGTGCTGTTCGTTGAAGCAGTCCACATCAATGTTGATTTCTTTGCAGTAATGGTGTGTATCGTTGTCTTTACAGGCTTTGTCACCAGGTGGGATTGTCGTTTGGATAGGCTGGCATAATAATGGGTTGATATCACAAAATAGATCTGAAAAGGTACGTAATGAAAATCAACCAACATTATAATAATAACCTAATAAACACAAACTACACTTACAAAAGAAGCAAAGGCAGCATATAAAGCAACGATTAAATCAGAATTGAAATAACATATTTATTAACCCAACACAACAAATGACCACTGGTGCTCCGTGTCTTCAGTTCCAAATAGACGTTTTTTTGTGATATTTTTTTCGATGTGTCTTAAACGGCAAGGTAGCATGATTGTCCACGATATGCGACGTTTTTACATTACCTTCAAAATTTGTTATGTACTCTTATAAAAAAGAAGATGTGGTATGATTGCCAATGAGACAACTATCCACAAAAGACCAAAATGACACAAACATAAACAATTATAGGTCACCGTCTTAGCTTTGTATTTGGTGTTTAACTCATTAAAAAAGACATGTCTTAAATCAATATTCATTTTATTATGTAACAGCAACACAAACAGGTTCAACCCACCATTTTTTCTTACAATGTCCTGAACAAAGTAAGGAATATGGCAGTTGTTATTTAACAGTTCGTTTCTATGTATGTTGAAACTTGCATTTTCGTATGTTTAATGTTGCACTTCAGTGTTCTGTTGTTTCGTTGTTTTCCTCTTATAATTTATGTGTTTCCCTGGGTTTAAGTTTGTAACCCGGATTTGTTTTCTCTCAAAACACTACTGTGTGCCTTTATTTGTTTTGTTAACCAATGTTTGATATATACGTATATTCCTGCCAGAATCGAAGCTACTGGGCTGATGATACCTTTGGAAACAAACAGATCATAAACAGACGTATCGACCACGTGGTAGTAGTGACATTACCGATACCTTGCAACTCTACTGTAGCAGATGCGCATTTCGACAAATAAGATATTTTCACTGAAGCTGGAGGCCAAAATATATCGTACAAGTTGATAAGTTATAAGTTATACATATACTCACCACAGCGTCCACATGTAGAATAACACTGGGATTTAATCACTGATTGCTCATCATAGCAGACAACATCCCTCGATTCATATTGACAATATTTTGTCGAACCATCCAAATCGGCACAAGGAAAGTGGTTGCCTATAAGATATCATTCATGAATAATAAAAGAAAGAAAACAATAACAAATTGATACAACCTTTTTAAAGTGTCACGTTTCGTACTAGTATGCAATATTATTCACATTCCGGCAACAGATGATCGTATTTACTGTATCAAATTTTTCTTAACAACCAACTAAACCATGATGGAGTCGATTAAACTTTAATTTCAAATGGATAACTTTCTGTTCACCACTATAGGAAACTTAAGCAAAAACCATCTATCAAGGAAATCAAGATAGGTAACGTGTGTTCTGAAATATTTGATTTACTTGGAGATACCTACTTCGAATGCAGACGATGCTGAAATGTTCCTACATAAAAATGGAAAGTTCACAATTGATAAATTGAAATCAGCTTACTAGTATTTGTTTTAAATTAGGGTTCTCATAGGACAATTTTTGTCAATTTCCTGATGTATCGGAAGAAATCAGACACAAATAAATATTTGAGAATCATGATTAAGTGATATTTTTGTGATAATTCATTCTGAGCAATATCTTCAAAAGGGAACATCAAAACGTTATCGAATTGGTTCAATTCGCCGTAAACATTGTAAATTCAACCAAGGACGTAACTTTTTTCCATTTTGAAGTACGAACAATAAAATTTACTTACAATCCTAAATATTCAGAAACGGCCTGAAAAACTTAACTTACTGCAATATCCACATGTAAGATGACATCCTATTCCGAGGGCAACTTCAGCATTCGAACATATGTTGACACTTTTTTGCAAATATGGACAATTTGGGTCAAGGTCTCGGCAGTGTGGGTGGGTTTTCACTGGTAAACTGGTTGTAGATGTAGAAGGACTACTGCTGTTGTTTGTTTTTGTTATACCACTCGAATTATTTGAAGAACCGTTTCCGCTGAAATTAGGTATCCCAGTTATTGGCGTTATCCTGTTTGAGACAGTGGTTGTTCCGTCAGAAGTGGCTCCACTGGAAGTTGGCATATCTGTACTGTTCATGGATGACTGCATTGTACCGGAAGCATTACAAGTAATTGGACATATCTTTGATATAAATTTATCGCTACAAACGATTTTTTGATTATATCGCGATAATAGATCTTTACATGCAGTACTTTCATTTGGATGCGTTGTCTGTGATGTATGCATAGATTTTACAGTAGTAAATTTTTCGGAAGGCATGCTACTTGTTGAAGTTAAGACGTCACCACATCTCTTGCATGTTTGCGGACATACTTTCACTGCTGTCATTTCGTCTGAACATATAGAAAACGTTTTACTTAACACCGGACATATTGGGTCGTCTATGCACACTTCTCGTTGATCAGTTGTAACTTCAACACCACAGCGTCCACAATAGTGACGACACAAATGATTCGCCACTATTTGTTCATTACAAATGTCAAATTTCATAGCATTTGACCAAACTGTACAATGCTCTGCATCTTGTGACTGACACGAACCTGTAGAGACATCAGGAACAGGAGTCGTAGGCGCTGAAATAAGAAGCACGCAAATTATGCTAGCAAGCATAAAGCAATTAGTAATTGAAGTCAAAAGAGACTAAACAGAAGTTTTTATATTCTTATCCATATTATAGAAATCTAGAAATTGACAATGAGGGTCGGTTGAAAACAAAACTTTACGACAAAAGAGATGATTTCAGCTTTCCAATTGTGAACTTTCCATTTCTAAGTAGCAACATTCCAGCAGCACTTGCATACGGGGTATATATTTCCCAATTGATACGATATTCCCGTGCTTGCATTTCCTATCACGATTTTCTTGATAGAGGGTTACTGCTCACAAGGAAGCTATTAAACCAAGAGTTCCAAATGGTGAGGTTGAAATCATCCCTTCGTTAATTTTACGGACACCATCACGAGTTGGTTGACCGTTATGGAATAACCGTTTCACAAATGATATCGGATATGTTTCTTACGTCGTAACTACAATCCCCTTCATGAATGTGACCTACCGAATTAGACTATTTACCGGATTTGTAATCACATAAGCAACACGACAGGTGCCACATGTGGAGCAGGATCTGCTTACCCTTCCGGAGCACCTGAGATCAGCCCTAGTTTTTGGTGGGGTTCGTGTTGTTTATTCTTTAGTTTTCCATGTTGTGTCTTGGTACTATTGTTTTTCTGTTTTTCTTTTTCATTTTTAGCCTTGGCGTTGTCAGTTTGTTTTAGATTTATGTGTTTGACTGTCCCTTTGGTATCTTTCGTCCGTCTCTTATAGTAGAAACCAAAGACATTCGAAGACGGGTTTTTTATTTGATTTATTTCATTGTGTGTATCATAAAAAAAATACTCAAGCAATTATGGGCGCAAGCTATTCAGTCTCTTCCCACCTGTACTGAAGAGTCAGAATATTTGCATTTGTGTTCCTATACACTTCTTAAAGTTATCAAAGGTATCAGGCTGATATTTTATTACGCAAGACGCGCGTTTCGTCTAAATAAGACTCATAAGTTTTAAAGCCAAAGATGCACAAAACTGAAGAGCATTGAGGACCCAAAATTCCAAAAAGTTGTGCCAAATATACGGTTAAGGTAATCTATGCCTGGGATCTGAAAATCATTAATTAGCATTTCGATAAATTCATAATTTTGTAAACAGGAAATTTATATTTTTGACCATTCTATTGATATTCATGTCAACACCAAAGTGCTGACTACTGGGACTGGTGATACCCTCGGTCGGGACAGTAGTGGCATCCACCCAGTGGTATTTATAGTTATCAAAGGTACAAGGCTTTTAAACTAATACGCCAAACGCGCGTTTCGTCTAAATAAGATTCATCAGTGACGCTCAGATCAAAATAGTTTTAAAGCCAAAGGTGTACAGAGTTGAAGAGCATAGAGCATATTAGAATGTCATGGAAAGGTAATTACATTGCGGCTTCAAGCTTTTCAACAAATATATTGTATAAATCAATTT
Source organism: Mytilus trossulus (assembly GCF_036588685.1). Taxonomy (NCBI): domain Eukaryota; kingdom Metazoa; phylum Mollusca; class Bivalvia; order Mytilida; family Mytilidae; genus Mytilus; species Mytilus trossulus. The sequence continues at coordinate 191,919 of NW_026963319.1, forward strand.
GTAAAAATAAAACTGAATCATCAACTGGTGTAAGGAAATGAATGCGTATTTTACAAATTGATGAGAACCTTGATATTAACCAAATATCTGTTTTCATGTTTCATTATTTAGAAGAAAATAGGTTAAAAATATATAAATGGAAACATTTACAATTCATATTACCAACAAAACAATTATTGTTTAAATGGAAACAGAAGAATGGCAGTCTAAGTAATGTATGTAACGAATAAGAAGATTAGAACCATTTTTTTATTTCTTGTCGATTTTTAGAAATTATTTGGAAAAGTATTTATGAGAAAATGAAATAATCAAATTTAAATTTTAGAGTACCGTTAAAGCAATTAGTCTTTGGATATAAAAAAAAAATGACACAAATGATTTTGGTCTGAATTATTTCCTAACAATTTTAGGTTTTTCTATATACAAATCATATTATGTATCTTATACGAAATTGACAAAAGTAAATGTTTATAAAATATTTGTTCAAGAATACATTAAAAGATATAACGAAAACAGAACAGTGAAATTTAATCCTTTACTGAAGTCACTAAAATGAAGTTTAGACGATTGAATAGAATAAAACATAATGCATTAAACTGTTTTACAATCGGCTTTCAAGAAATTTATACATATTATCATAATATATACATATATATACCAGCAGCTGATTACTAACCTGGGTAATCAGTGGAATATAACAGGGTGCATCAAGAAAAGCTTGGTTTCTTGGTGTAACAATGTAACAAGCATATTTGGTAAATAAATATATAACGTTGTTAAAAAAAAGAATGTCATTCGTTACAAGCAACACATTGAAACCTTGTATATTAAATATCATGTCAGTAGGCGTGTTTATTATTTTAAATACACTGCCAATGGGTGTGTTTAAATATTAATACACGGTTAATAGAAATGTTTCGATCCTTAAAAAAACGATTTTGGTTCTCAAACTATATGATATACATTGTAAACATCAGAATTATATTTTTTGTCATTCGTTTTAAACAAAAGAATGTAAATAATTTAATTTTGTGTTGTAATGTTGTGCTAAAATTGTGATATCAAGGTCTACCTCAACGTCTAAATTCCCCCAATTAAGAAAGTGGAAAATTTATTTTCACAGTGCGCGAATGACCTTAAACGATTGGAAAGGAGTCATTACATTACCTATTAGAGGATGTAAAAAAATCACAAACATATTGAACTTTAAGGTATATTCATAACGGAAAGTTTCTAATCAAATGGCAAAATCGAAGCTCAAACAGATCAAACGAATGTACAACAAATGTCATATTCCTGACTTGGTACAGGCATTTTCGTATGTAGAAAACGGTGGATTAAACCTGGTAGCTAAACCTCGCACTTGTATGACAGTCGTATAACATTCCATTTTATTGACAACGCTGTGTGAACAAAATAAACAGACATGATAGGTAAAAATTACAAAAATAGGGGTACAGCAGTCAACGTTGTGTTATTATCTTTACATACGACAGTACTTAGTCTGACATATTTGTGAAAGCTTCATACCTGGTTTGAAGTGATCTTTATTGCAATAATCAGTATCGCAGCATTGTATGACGTCAATGGCCTGGCGACGGCGACGGCGTCCGACCGGACTGAACTGTGCGATGTTTCTTGAATTCGGACACATCTGATAAAAAGTGAAAAACTTTAAAGTATTTGTTCAACAATATTCTATCAAAGGAAAGTTTGACTTTATCTTTAAGTTTTTCTGTAGATTTAACATTAAATGATCTTGTTTAGAGGGTAAGATATCAATTGCCTAAATACAAAAGAATTAAGAGAGAGACTTTAATGGTATAAACACTAATATATTTTCAAATTGTTTTGTAGAAAGTAAAAAAAGCTGTAACATATAATTGAAGAGATTATCTTTTTAAGAATGACAGACAAACCGAAATCCCAGGTCCATTCAAACTGACAAGATCATTCGTTAACAATTTACTGAACAAGTCTAAAACAACTACAACATTTCTGACTTGGTATGTTGTGTTATACCTGTTTTTATAGCTAGTTTAACCTCCTAATAGTTTATAGTTCCGTTATATTGACAAAAAATGGATAAGCAACCCAAACGGATCAGATCTGCCTAAAGAATTCATTAAAAAAAACAAATACACCCCAACCCCAAATACTTTTCCTCGTTCTATTAACTATGATGATGTATTTGATATTGTATGTATGCACACTCTGTATAGTGAAATATTGTACTCACTTCTCTGGGTACGCATCCTTTTTCGTATGTTGTATGTCCATAGATATTCATGTATCTGCGAGTTCCACAAAGTTGGGCGTTCTGAACAAAAATGGATAAATAAAATGGTGAAAAAGCAACATAATTCCAATAGTATAGATGTATTTATATAAACATATCAAAAGGTAATATACGAACATCAAGTAATACATAGTTATGTCAACCCTACTCATTCGGATAAGATATTTCTATATTATTTCTCTGATGGTATAAAAAGCAGCTAGATAAATGATAAGAAAGAACGTATTCGAGGAGTTTTCTATCTGTTACCTAAATATGCAAGCACCCAAGTCGACCAGTTAAGGGTTCAGAAATTTATACAATGCTCTAAAACCCAAATGAATAAATATCTCCACAGTACGAACAAAGATGGATATATGCAAAAAGTAAAATAAAAACTCCGAACTCCAAGGAAAATTCAAGTCCCTAACCAAATGACAAATTCAAAGCATTTATATACTCGTTCAATCCTCCCGTGGAAACATACAAGCAAATTAACCCGCAAAGCCCTGATCTGAAATCTGGTGATATATTCAAATGCAATATAAAAGTAAAATAGCAAAAATAACGAACTCAAGGGAAATTTCAAAACGGAAAGTCTATTATCAATTGGAAATATCAAATGATGAAGCACATCAAACGAATGGAAAATACCAAAGAAACAGTCAAACTCATAAATCGAAAATAAAGTGACAACACCATGGCTAAAACTGAAAAACACGAACCCCACCAAAAACTGACTATCATACTCCTGACTTGATACAGTCATTGTCTTACTAATATGTAAAAATGTATAAAAAAAACCATTACAACCACCCACGATCTTAAACCAGTCATTATATGTATTACCTTATCTAGTTCACATTGTGTGTCAGCATGACAAAGGTCTGGGTTCCTGGCTTTAAAACACGTGTAGCAGAACAGTCCTGCAGCAAATGTAAGACATGTTTAAACTATTTACACTACTGGGTCGATGCCACTGCTTGTGGACGTTTCGTCCCCGAGGGTATCACCAGCCCAGTAGTCAGCACTTCGGTGTTGACATGAATATCAATTATATGGTCATTTCTATAAATTTTCTGTTTACAAAACTTTTAATTTTTCGAAAAACTAAGGATTTTCTTACGCCCAGGAGTAGATTACATTAGCCGTATTTGGCACAACTTTTAGGAATTTTTGGGTCCTCAATGCTCTTCAACTTTGTATTTGTTTGGCATTTTAACTGTTTTGATCTGAGCGTCACTGATGAGTCTTATGTAGACGAAACGCGCGTCTGGCGTATTAAATTATAATCCTGGTACCTTTGATAACTAATTAAACAGAAACTTAAAGTACTATATAAACTGATGTTAGTAATTCACAAAAGAAAGATAGTAAAATTGTACATATTTTATGTTTTTTTCTGAACAATTTTGTCAGGTTTTTTTTTAAGACTGTGATTTTAAAATGCATCTAACATTGAAATTTTATATAGGAATTTTCAGTTTCATTGTCTCTTCTTGCGTTCTGATACAGTACTATGTAGTGACCTTAGCTCATTTCCGGCAACAAAAATCTAGATCCAAGCAAATCATAAACTGTTTTTGACAACTGTGTTTGATTGGAGAAAACTATTGATTTCAATCTGCTAAAGGCTAGGGTCAAGGTTGCGAATAAAAAATAATTTGATATATTTTTCTGTAAAAGTAAAAATTCTCGTTGGTTCCTTAAAAATAAACATGGAATCTCAGTGGTTGACGATTCAAAGCAATGACTTTCATAAGCTGTCATATAAAAGCCAAAGCAACACGTTAATTTCAAATTTTCAATATATATGAGCCCCCTTATGGTGTCATTGTGATTACTTTGACACCCGCATGAGGGGTATCATATATGTTTAAATAACAATCTGAATCTATTTACCTCTTTCTTCTGATGGAGCAATCCAAGCAAATAAGATTGTTGCTATAACCAGACCTGAAAGGTACAGATAGTATAAAGACACTATTGAAATTAAGTACAAAACTCGTGACTCCAATATTAACACGTTTTAACACTGACAGCAGTTTTGTTTATTGAAGTTACAATTTTTTTGTTGAAATATTGACCCTAACCTTGAGGTAATTGCAACAGCAGATTTTTAAGTTTCAATCTTTAGCATTATATCCAAAATATACACAGAAAAGAGGAAAGAGTCACATAAAATCTAACTTGAAGAAAACTAAAATTAATGATTTTAAATTTCCTATGGATATTTGCTTTGAGATGGATGAAAACTCTGCAAAAAAGGCAGAAAAATCGATGAAAATTGATACAAAATTATACCTTCTTTTCAACAGAATGTAGTGGTTCTTGATATGTCAGCCATCTATAGAGTATAACAAACAACTCTACAGGTGTTTTCTTAACTTAAATCAAGCTTTAACCTTGATTTATTAATTCATTAGTTGACCATTTGTTTGATTTTTAGCATGTCAAGATAAAGAATCTCAAATTGAATAATACTAATTAAGCATTTAATTTCTTCTTCTTTTTGTGGTTTAAAGTTCCTAAACAAGGAAGATGCTGAACAAATATAATTTACAGATATAAACAAATATTCACATTATTTTTTCAAAATGGTCACAAAGCCATGAATCGTTATTGGGTAACTGTGGTATTTAAAATCTAGTTCAACTAATGATATTCAAGCGGATTTTGTTTTGATATTTTTTAAATGAGAGGTCGTTTTTAATATTTCGTTCAAAAAGTGTAGTTTTGGAGCACGTTTTACAGTGTACAGTTCGTCAGTTTAGAATGAGATGTACCAATCAGCATTATAATTATCAGATCCCTTCGATCGATATCGTTGAAAATATGCCGAGGCGATGTGGTCGACAGACTACCAGAGCCAATCACCATGCAACCACGCCAAAAAAGCATTTGGAAAGTCTTATTATTCTTTGCGTTCATAGAAAATGTGATAAGGGAACTGAAGAGTGGAGTCGCGTCAATTCAGTATTACCAGAAACTCGCTTCTTTGCGCTGTATCTGCTTCATCATTCGTGTTCAACGGTAGGAAATATCACAAACGAACAAATCTCAACATTGTCCGAGACATACGACACTGACCTGGCATGTAATTTTGACGAATTCAATTTGGGGGTCGCTCCATGTCGAACACGTACGCTGGTTTATAACATCTCGCAAGTGCTACCATGCCATGATGGAGATCTATCAGTGCACTACGTATGTTGAAAACAAATGAACGATTAACAATGAACAACGACAGTTACTAGCATTTCTGCATATTCATCGTGATTTCAGTGTGAATATTGACAGACTAATAGAGAAGTTTGTTTCTGCCTAGAGCAGATTGTGGACAATTTTGAGTAAATTATGTATCACAAATATGTGTTGTTTAAGTATTACTCTATTCAGAAGATTAAATAGTTTTACATTTATAAATTTTGTATAAGACCTATCTACTCTTTTAACCGTCCTATGACCGATAACCGAAAAAAATACATTGCCTGCATAATAGGGTCCCAAACAAAATAAACTCGTAAGTAAACGCTTATTGTTGAAAGAATCCTTATACTAGAAGTTAAATTTATCTTTTTTCTCTTAATGTTTTATTCAATTATGTTTTAAAATTCATTTAATTTATGTATCTATTTATCTATTGTTGAAAAAATCTTTTCAATTCTTTATCAACTTTTTCTTCTGGCTTTATATGCAATTTTATATGCTTTCTTTCAACTATCTTTATTCCAGACCTGTCTTATTTTGAAAATTTGATAGTCTAGACTTAACTAATTTTAATTATACTACCTTTAGCCGTCATTATATCCTGATTCCGATTCAAATCTATCGCTATTATATGAATATATAATTGCTATGACTAAAACGTCTCTTATCTCTATATTTGTATAGGTATATTTGTATATTAGAAACTGTAATATTTTAATATTTAATTTTAAGAATATGTCATATTAATAAACGGTGTTGTCGGTATTTTATTGACGTGAAATCGATTGATTGAAGATTCAACACTTGTCCTCAATGCTCTTAAACTTTGTACTTGTTTGGCTTTATAAATATTTTGACATGAGCATCACTGATGAGTCTTATGTAGACGAAACGCGCGTCTGACGTACAAAATTATAATCATGGTTCCTTTGATAACTATTGTACTCATGATCAGCGAGAAAAAAAAACTACTTAAGGAAACTACTTTTTAAATTCAAAAAGAGGGAGTATAGTTTTCTTAGAATATATTTTGATTCCGAAATTTGATTCCCAAAAATATTGCGTTCAAGTAGATAACCAAAAAATATATTCTGAATCCAGATTTTCCCAATAACTTAAAGTGTTATATATTGAAAAAATAATTTGATTGATAGCGCCGATTTTTTAAAAATTCTGACTCAGACAAAACCAAACCCTCTCTTTTGAAGTTAAATGGATGCTCCCAACGTCAATTTAATAAAACATGCAAGTCATTTGAACTCTGGTGAAAAGCAATCGTACCACATTTTCATTTCATTTAATATTAAATGGCGAGATAATGACTACATCGGTATCGTAACGTGAAATAGTAAAAAAAACTTATCCGCTTTTGCAAATAAAATGATGTACAAACTTATAAAAAGATTTTCTTTACTCATAATCTCAAGTCCGGAAAAAGAGAGGAAAAAATACCAGAGGGACATTCAAACTCATAAATCACAATAAATTTAACACCATGACAAAATAAGAAAAAGTAATAGTACACAAAACATAACGTAGAAAAATAAAACTCCACCAAAAACAGTCACAAAAATCACCACGCACACCTTTTACGAATTGCTTTTAATGAACAAAAAAGAATTTTGGTGTGCATAGTTCTTTGTTTTAATATATTGCGTTATTTAAATTTGTAAATGTATTTTATACAACTACATTATAACGATATAAACAAAAATAATACGATATAGCAGAGAATGGAAACATAGAGTGATGCTTCAATTCATTTCAATTATTATTTTCCACTGTTCCTTCCTAATGTTAGGTGCATTACTGGAAACACAATTTGTTTACTTTCCTTCCCAAAACTGTGTCTATTTTTTCACCTATTTTGTAACAGTGGCATAGGGTCACACGAAGTATTCGTTTAAATTGAAAAATTGAAATAGTCAGTCAATTTAAAGATATTAAATAATTTTCAAATGTTCACTTGAATTAAAGTGGTATATACTTAGTAATGCAATAATTTATCTTAAAGTTGCATGGGAGTTTTCGGCTATTAAAATCTATCCATGATTAAAGCTTTAACGAGAGTCTTCGTGTGGTTTTTGATTATGTGATTTATTTGGCCATTTTTATAGTGATTATTTGATATCCATGCAGGCCTAATATTTATGATTATCTGATTATTTGATAATCTAGGACTGTATTTTTTATTATTAGATTATCATGTTTAAAAGAATAATTGATGATTACCGGTATGCGGTTATATAAGCAAAACATGTGATTACTTGGACATCCCCATGAGGGGCCTGCTTTTTGTTCATTGCAGCTATTATTTTTAAAAACACTTATACGATAGAAACTGTAAACGACTAAATGGTCAACAAGAAAAGTTTCCAAATTAATCAACCTCTCCAAAAATACTGATCTTTATATGAGTTATGGCCTTGAATGACGATTTAGATAAATATTATAAATTATATATTACCACACAATATTGTGTTTATCTGGTATGCATTTTACAATGGTAAAACGAATATTATACATTAATGACACAAGAGAAGAACATGCACAGCAAAAAAAGAGCACGTTTATTGCTGTCCTTCATGTCAAAGTCACAATGAGGTCTTCAACAAGGATAAAAAATAAAACCTTCTTACCTCACTTAAAGTTTGAGACGATCCTAGCACCGGAGAAAAAAAAATCAGATCGACTTTATGTTATGTAACAACATCCCTACAGTGTATAGATTTCTATGTATGTTGGTATTTGTTTTGTTGCAGTTCGGTGATTCTGTTGTTCTGTTGATTTCATTCTTACTAGAACACACCCGCGAAATCGCGGGCCTATACAGCTTGTAAACTGTTGTAGAATGAATTTTTGTAAAAAATATTATGACTGGAGAATTTCACGTAAGGCCGGTATCAAAAGTCCTTTCCCTTTTTTCCAAGGTCCGTTATGTGTTTCTTTTCTGTTAAATTCAACTATTTTTCGTGTTTCTGGCCTTATACCACAATTATTCTTCCCCTTTGCTACATTTCATTTTTTAGTAAAAGTCAGATTAAATCAAAAAAAATTGAACCGCTTCAAACATGAAATAAATGAAACTGCTTATAGACCATTACTATTCTAATGAAATGTGCTTCTAGGACAGTCCATCAGTACTTTTCCTTTTGAGAGCCCTATCAACATGCCAATGATAGGATTTGAATCTCGTATAAATGACTATGGCTCATTTGAGAGGTGGTCTGAGGTGCCCTGATCCCGAAATCCCCGGCTTAAAAACATGAAATCCCGAGGTGTGTATTTTAACGAAATTCATATCCCGACATCCCGAAATTAAAAAAAAATGTTCCCGCATCCCGTAAAGCCCAATTCCAAAATCTCGAGCTTACAAACATCCGATCCTGACGTCCCGAATAAGTCCTGCCTCCCTCTAATATCTACCCTACTTTCATTTTGGCCAAATAACTACTTTCACTTTAAGCAAAAAATTGTTATGCCCCATATATGTGAATTATGTTTTCTAGTCTGTTCGTCCGTTCGTTCGTCGTCCTTCCTTCTGTCCGGCTTCAGATTAAAGTTTCCGATTTCAACAATAAATTTGTATGCCTCATTTATATTATGCGAATTATAAGTTTTAGTCTGTTCGTCCGTTCGTGCGTCCGTCTGTCCCTCTTCAGGTTAAAGTTTTTGTCGATGTAGTTTTTAATGAAGTTGAAGTCCAATCAACTCGAAAAGTTCCTTGTTCCCTATGATATGATCATACGGATTTTATTGCCAAATTAGAGATATAACTCCATTCCACTAAACATAGTAAATGATAGTGACGATGTGGCATCCGTATATTATGGACAAATTTTTGTTTCCACATGTTTTACTTATTTTATTATATATGCAACTGGAAAGACCCCTTATATAGTCAATATTTCAGAAAAAAAAAATAGACAGAATTCAGAATCTCTGTACATTATAGTAGTATAATCGTAGTTTTCACGTCGATAAAAGCAAAAACATAATTGTCTCTAAGGAGGTATGATAGTTGTGGTTTGTCTCTAAGGAGGTATAATAGTCGTGGTTCTTGCGATCTAAAAACCATGATATGAAGAACGCTCTGATTGGCTTATATATTTTTAATTTTTGTAATCTATCATACGCTTGGTTGTTCCTGTGCATGTTTAAAACCGGAAGTCTTATCTTTGACTAAAAGTCAGTCTGATAACGGAAACAATATCCGGACACATATTTTCTCGTTTATCTCCTAAATTAACTCATTCTCAATCATCATAAGAATGGATGACAAATGCGACTATGCATGTTACCTAAAGAACACAGAGGCATAATTTATTGTTGAAGGAATAGAAGCGACACACAAATTGAGGTCTTCTCGTTTAATAGTATAGATACATGTGTTTCCCTCGGTTTGCGTTTGTAACCCAGATTTGTTTTCGTTTAATCGACTATTGACTATTGAACAGAGGTATGCTACTATTGTCTTTTATTTCTTAACTGCGGTATAAAATAGAAAGAAGGCAAATTAGAATTATGAATAGTGGTCAAGTACTAAACGAACAAGAGGCTCTCATGTTCCAGTGTCGCTCACCTGATATTTGTTTGCCAAAATTAGATGTGCAACAAGGTTATGAGTGTTGCATGGGATCTATGTGTATCAAGATCTGCCATGCTGATCATTTGGGCTTAGTTTTTTCATTTGAATTGTTTTACATTGTCATTTCGGGGCCTTTTGAAGCTAACTATGCGGTATGGGTTTTGTTCATTGTTGAAGGCCGAACGGTGACCTATAGGTGTTAATTTCTGTGTCATTTTGGTCACATTTGGAGAGTTGTCACATTGACAATCATACCACATCTTATTTTTTTATATTGACCAAGTTTCTGTATGTATATAAATATTAAAGTAAAAAAAAAGCAAACTGAAAATACCCTTTCGGAAGTTTCAGCAAAATTGAAATAAGTTAAATAGTTTCAAGGAGAAGATCAATACCAGTTTTCAACAGACGTCAGCATAATATATTTGTAAGTTGAACACAAGTGTCGAACGATGTGCCAATGCTGATACAACTGCATACCTTTTACCATTGACCTCTGATCAGTTGTTTCTTTAAACAAACCTAAACACAAACCTGAACTTGTAAACTATGAACAAGTTTCAATGTCAATCAGAGATGGGTATGATTACTTTCAATGTAATTGATTGAATTACAATTACTTTGTCATTTGTACGATTAAATTAAATTAATTACATCATTTCAGAAAGTCCTTGATTAAATTAATGATTACATTGGAAAAGTAATCGTGATTACATCTGATTACAATGAATTTAAGAAAAACCATTTTGAATGATGTGAATGAATAAACGTTTAATCTAACTATAGCACTTTTTAGAAAGGATTTCGTTTGATATATATTATAAAATGATAACTTCAAACTCCATCTATTTGATAAATGACAAAGTTCACTACATACATACATGAAACATTGTGTCACTGGTTATGTTCCATTTCACTTTATCATCATTGATCTCTGGATTATGTTGACTTCAATTGAATAAAGGTTTATTTAGAGTTTGGTGTTTGTCTTCTGACATCTTCCAGACTTTAAATGTGTTGCAAGGTGCAGTTTATGGAAGTTAAAATATGAATGAAATTAAGTTACCAGTTAAAACTGTGTAAAATTTCAATAGAATTGTTTTATCAAATTGTTAACAAAATACAAGTACTAAAAATCATTGCATTTTACCAAATTTACCAAATGCTCTTCAACTTCGTGCATTTTTCGGTCTTTTTAACTTTTTTGGATTCGAGCGTCACTGATGAGTCTTTTTGTAGACGAAACGCGCGTCTGGCGTATATACTTAATTTAGTCCTGGTATCTATGATGTGTTTATTTACAACCACTGGGTCGATGCAACTACTGGTGGAGATTTATTTTCCCGAGGGTATCACCAGTCCAGTAGTCTGCACTTTTTGTGCTGACATGAATTGTCATTGGTATGGTTATATTTATAAATTTACTGTTTACCAATTTTTTTTATTTTTTTGAAAACTAAGGCTTTTCTACCTCTGGCAAAGATTACCTTAGCTGTATTTGGCAAAACCTTTAGGAATTTTGGTCCTCAATGCTCTTCAACTTCGTGCATTTTTTGGCCTTTTTAACTTTTTTGGATTCGAGCGTCACTGATGAGTCTTTTTGTAGACGAAACGCGCGTCTGGCGTATATACTTAATTTAGTCCTGGTATCTATGATGTGTTTATTTACAACCACTGGGTCGATGCAACTACTGGTGGAGATTTATTTTCCCGAGGGTATCACCAGTCCAGTAGTCTGCACTTTTTGTGCTGACATGAATTGTTATTGGTATGGTTATATTTATAAATTTACTGTTTACCAATTTTTTTTATTTTTTTGAAAACTAAGGCTTTTCTACCTCTGGCAAAGATTACCTTAGCTGTATTTGGCAAAACCTTTAGGAATTTTGGTCCTCAATGCTCTTCAACTTCGTGCATTTTTTGGCCTTTTTAACTTTTTTGGATTCGAGCGTCACTGATGAGTCTTTTTTGTAGACAAAACGCGCGTCTGGCGTATATACTTAATTTAGTCCTGGTCTCTATGATGAGTTTATTTACATGTCCAGTCCAATCACATACAAATATTTGCTTATTTTCAAAAAGATATATTTCCAACTTTTAATTTAGTTGGTTTTAATTAGTAAATTTTAAAATGTCTGACTAATCTTTTGTCATAAAGTTAAACTCATCATATATACCAGGACTAAATTTTATATATACGCCAGACGCGTTTCGTCTACAAAAGACTCATCAATGACGCTCGAATCTAAAAAAAAGTTTAAAAAAGCCAAATTAGGTACGAAGTTGATAAATTGTCCTACAGCTATACTAAATTGGTAATTGCAATAAAAACAAACCTTTGATTGGTATCCTACATGTTTCTGTCAGTAAACAGTTAAAAATTAATAAGATAATTATTTAGGGTTAAAGAAAAGTATTACTAGAATGTAGCAGTCATTATCAAATATTAATATTAAAGAACATCTTTAAATTGTGAATATAAGTACAATATTTTTTACTAGGCCAGAGATGTCTCTTATGCTAATGGTGACTTTTCAATACCTTAAAAGTTTATTTTTTTACTAAACATGCTAAAAATTACAAATGAATTAACATGCTTAATAAAGTAAACCAAACTATCTTAACATGTTAAATATTTATCAAATAAGAATAACAAAAAGGTTCATTTATTGACCATAACACAGTTTTAGATTTCTTTTCATTGTAATCAGAATGTAATCATAAAGTAATCAGGATTACAGGGTATTTTGAAATCAAATTACATGTAATCAGATTTTGGTCTGATTAACGATTACAATGATTACTTGAAAAATTGTAATCAAGAACAGCTGTTTGACGATTACAATTACCCCAAGTCTGATGTCAATGTTCCATGATGAGGGGGTGGAGCTATATAATCTCCATGGAAAGGATACTTGTAAATGCAAATAAATTTAAAAATCAAATATCATTGATTTAACATTAGCAGTTAATTTTAAACTGATCTTACACAAACAAAAACATATAAACTAAGCAAAATTTTCAAGTCAATAGACCATGACTAAGGGGTCTGGGCCAAATATTTTCCATGGAAATGAGAAGTAATTAGGCTTATACAACTGCATATAAACTACCATTTGCCTACCACTCATGGTTTCCCTTGAGCTGACCTAATCACAAACCAATTAACTAAGAAAAATGTTCAAAGTCAATAGACCATGATCTAGGGGGCGGAAAAAAATAATCTCCATGGAAATGAGATATGCCATTGCTTATACAACTGCACACTAAATATCATTGACCTACTACTAAAGCGGTTCTCTGTAAACTGACCTAATCAGAAACTAATACATGTAAACAAAGAAAAATGTTTATAGTCAATAAACCATGACTAAGGGGGCGAAACCAAACCATCCCCATGGAAATGAGATATGCCAATTAAATGTCATTTAAACATGTGACGAAACATTGTGAAGTAATACCATGCAAACATGTGACGTCACATTGTCAAGTAATGCCATTCAAACACGTAACGTCACATTGTAAATTAATGTCATTCAAACATGTATCGTCACATTGTAAAGTAATGTCATTAAAACATGTGACGTCACATTGTATTGTAAAGTAATGTCATTAAAACATGTGACGTCACATTGTAAAGTTGTGTAATTCAAACATGTATCGTCACATTGTAAAGTAATGTCATTAAAACATGTGACGTCACATTGTATTGTAAAGTAATGTCATTAAAACATGTGACGTCACATTGTATTGTAAAGTAATGTCATTCAAACACGTGACGTCACATTGTAAAGTTGTGTAATTCAAACATGTATCGTCACATTGTAAAGTAATGTCATTCAAACATGTGACGTCACATTGTCAAGTAATGCAATTCAAACATGTGACGTCACAATGTCAAGTAATGCCATTTAAACACATGGCGTGACATTGTAAAGTAATTTCATTCAAACACGTGACGTCACATTGTAAAGTTATTGTATTCAAACAAGTGTCGTTACATTGTTAAGTAATGTCATATAATAATGTGACGTTACATTGTAAAGTAATGACATCTAAGCATCTGATTTGAAACTGTAAAGTAATGCCTTTGATTCTTTGTTAGAAATTAGAAGTTTGTTGGTCTGTTTATCAAAGTAGATGGCAGACGGTTGACACAGACCATCCTCTTTAGTGAGTATTTCCTTGTAATGCTTGCCATCGTTTGTTATAAAGACTACATTTGCAGAAACCTCTCCGACCACAAAGACGTTTCCTTCATTATCTAAACTAATGCCGGAAAGACACTGTAAAACTGAATCATCTTTAAATGTCCAAACATGAGTCCCATTATAATCACAACATATTACACTGTGAATGTCTCCATTGGTGAAGTAAATCTTGTCTGCGAAAACAGCTATGCTCGAATTCATGGGCAAGTCATAACTGATCACCCGAGAGGGAATATTATCATCAATGTTAAGTTTAAGAACACCCCGTCCTTCAACACAGACAAACATTGAGTCGTGATCACGGGCAATACCCCATGGACGATTAGGAAGGTTGATGAACTTAATTTTCTTTTGGTTTTCAACGTCTATAATGTGTATTCCAGTCTTCTTTAATGACCAACCGGATGTGATAGCCACAGTCTTATCATGGATAAATATTACGCCAAACCAGCTACTATGACCAAACGTCATGTTATAACTCAATCTACCTTTAGACGGCACAACCTTCAGCATTTTATGGTCAGTGAAAAACAAATCGCAATTAGCTGATATGCAACAACCTCGTATAGTGTTCCCGCCAGTTTTAATTATCTTCTGAAGATCTAATTTCACATTAATGATGGTTCTCGCTGGATCTTTAATGGTTTCTTTTTCAAAATTGTTAAATTGTTTATTCTTTTGAGTTCTTGTTTGTTGAAAATGTACAAGATTTTGTTTCTTCCTTTTTCCGGAGTCTAGCCGTCTAGTTTCTAATTCTTGAAAGTCCGTGGATGTCTTGGCGACTTCAAACCACCAAAGAGATTCGGGTTTTGAAATTGGAACTCCTTTATTATTTCGGGATGCACAAATTACTTCTTCACATGAGTCTATTTCTGAAAGTCTATCTTCAAAATTTAAAAAGTCCGTAGATGTCTTAGTGACTTCAAACAACAAGAGAGATTCGGGTTTTGAAACTGGTGCTATTTCATTATTTACGATTGCTCTAACGACTTCTTCACATGATTCTAAGTCTGAAAGTCTATCTTCAAAATTTAAAAACTCCGTAGATGTCTTAGCGACTTCAAACGACAAGAGAGATTCGGGTTTTGAAATTGGTGCTATTTCATTATTTACGATTGTACTAACGACTTCTTCACATGATTCTAAATCTGAAAGTCTATCTTCAAAATTTAGAAAGTCCGTAGTTGTCTTAGTGACTTCAAATGACAGGAGAGGTTCAGATTTAGAAATCGGTGCTAGTTCATTATTTCCGATAGTACTAACGACTTCCTCACATGGTCCTGAGACTAACGGTATAGTTTCCAAATCTTGAAAATCCGTTGATGTTTTAGTGACTTTGGAATTATAATTCTGTGCTTGTTCAACATTTTGAGTTGCACAAATGGCTTTTTCACATAATTCGGAATCTAACGGTTTAGTTTCCAAATCTTGGTAGTCACAGGATGTCCTCATGGTCTTCGTGACTTCAAAGGACAACCGAGATTCGGTTTTAGAAATTGGTGCTAGTTCATTATTGTCGGTTTTTGTCATTGGTGCTAGTTCACTATTTTCGGTTTTTGAAATTGGTACTAGTTCATTATTTTCGGTTGTAGAAATGATTTCTTTATGCTCTGGTTGCCAAATATATGTTGATATTTTGGACATCGGGATACCTGAAATATAGAAATATGTAACCTTAAACAATAATCTGGATATTTTCGTTTAGTCCCATGATAGATGGTTTGTTTCAATTTAAAAGGTTTTCTTCGATGTAAACAAATGTATTGATATAAGAAGAAGTGGTATGAGTGCAAATAAGACAACTCTACATCCATGTCACAATTTATAAAAGTAAAAGATTAAAGGTCAAATATAAAAAAAGAAGAGGTGGTATGATTGCCAATGAGACAACTATCCACAAAAGACCAAAATGACACAAACATTAACAACTATAGGTCATCGTACGGCCTTCAACAATGAGCAAAGCCCATACCGCATAGTCAGCTATAAAAGGCCCCGATAAGACAATGTAAAACAATTCAAACGAGAAAACTAACGGCCTTATTTATGTAAAAAAATGAACGAAAAACAAATATGTAAGTACGGTCTTGGCTAACATTGAAAAGCAAGCTACAATGAGCCCCAAAACATATTAATGTAAAACAGGAAAACCAATGGTCTTATCTATATAAACAACGAGAAAGAATAAACACTTATGAACCACATCAACAAACGACAATACTAAACATAAATAATAATATTACGTCACATGTTTAGATGACATTACTTTACAATGTGACGTCACATGTTTAGATGGCATTACTTTACAATGTTACGTCATGTGTTTGAATGACATTACTTTACAATGTTACGTCATATGTTTGAATGACATTACTTTACAATGTTACGTCATATGTTTAGATGGCATTACTTTACAATGTTACGTCATATGTTTAGATGACATTACTTTACAATGTTACGTCATATGTTTGAATGACATTACTTTACAATGCTACGTCATATGTTTAGATGGCATTACTTTACAATGTTACGTCATGTGTTTGAATGACATTACTTTACAATGTTACGTCATATGTTTGAATGACATTACTTTACAATGTTACGTCATATGTTTAGATGGCATTACTTTACAATGTTACGTCATGTGTTTGAATGACATTACTTTACAATGTTACGTCATATGTTTGAATGACATTACTTTACAATGTTACGTCATATGTTTAGATGACATTACTTTACAATGTGACGTCACATGTTTAGATGGCATTACTTTACAATGTTACGTCACATGTTTAGATGGCATTACTTTACAATGTTACGTCATGTGTTTGAATGACATTACTTTACAATGTTACGTCATATGTTTGAATGACATTACTTTACAATGTTACGTCATATGTTTAGATGGCATTACTTTACAATGTTACGTCATATGTTTAGATGACATTACTTTACAATGTTACGTCATATGTTTGAATGACATTACTTTACAATGCTACGTCATATGTTTAGATGGCATTACTTTACAATGTTACGTCATGTGTTTGAATGACATTACTTTACAATGTTACGTCATATGTTTGAATGACATTACTTTACAATGTTACGTCATATGTTTAGATGGCATTACTTTACAATTTTACGACATATGTTTAGATGACATCACTTTACAATGTTACGTCATATGTTCAGATGACATTAAATCCATCAATTGGAAACACAACTTTAAAAATTTTGATGGATTCAGTCGAGGATTATGCCAGGCAATGGGCTAAGCGCGAGAAGGAAGACGTAGACACTCTATCCGAATGGATTAAGGCAGTGAGGTCGTTAATACAAATCAGAATTAAGAAACTGAATGGGTCCATCAATGCCCATGCTACGTCAATCTTCAAAGATCCAAATGTTGCTAAACACCTATCTGACCTCCATGATGAATATGTTGTTGTCCCCGCAGACAAAGCCCCAAATAACATCGTTTTTATCTGTAAAAGTCAATACATTAATTGCTTGATAAACGAATTATGTATAGACAATTCACTTGGAAACCCAACATATACCCTCACGACACTTACCAAAGAGGAAATCCTGGATAATCATAGGTCTGTTCTTTGTTCCTTTGGTATTTCAACCAAAGATGAAGAACTGGATCTTCCATCACTGTATTGGATACCTAAACTACATAAGTGTCCTTACAAACAACGGTATATTGCTGGGTCTTCCAAGTGCTCCACGAAACCCCTTTCTAAATTATTAACATCCATTTTATCAGCAATCAAAGACGGGCTTCAAAGTTATTGTGAAACTGCCTATTCTAGAGGTGGCGTGAATCAGATGTGGATACTTAAAAATTCCAAAGATCTTTTAGAGTACATACAATCTAACTCTCTTTCATCTTGTAACAGTATTAAAACATTTGACTTTTCTACTCTTTACACAAGTATTCCACATTCCAAACTAAAAGACAAATTAAAAGAGTTGGTATTACTTTGCTTCATATAAAAGAATGGCCAACGTAGATACAAGTATCTTGTCTTAGGGAGGGATAAATCATACTTTGTGAAGAACCATTCTGATTCAAACAAAAAATTCTCAGAAACCGATATTATCAAGATGCTTGATTTCTTGATTGACAACATATTTGTTACGTTCGGAGGACGTGTTTTTCAACAGACTGTCGGCATCCCAATGGGAACAAACTGTGCCCCTCTACTTGCTGACTTGTTTCTTTATTATTATGAGGCTGACTTCATGCAGGAACGTCTTAGGAAGAAAGATAAGAAGTTAGCAATATCCTTTAACTCTACTTTCCGCTATATAGATGACGTTCTTTCACTAAACAATTCAAAATTTGGTGACTATGTGGATCGCATCTATCCCATCGAATTGGAGATAAAGGATACTACAGATACAGTTAAGTCGGCTTCATATCTTGACTTACATCTAGAAATTGACAATGAGGGTCGGTTGAAGACAAAACTTTACGACAAAAGAGATGATTTCAGCTTTCCAATTGTGAACTTTCCATTTCTAAGTAGCAACATTCCAGCAGCACCTGCATACGGGGTATATATCTCCCAATAGACCACTTTCGAGTTCATCCGTCACCGGAAAAAACTCGTCAATTATACGCGCCTTTATCACCGTCATCTGTGCGTTTAGGGGCGTCGTCACTTCCTTACAATGTTGAGCGAGTGGTTGGAAAATTATAATTCTATATTGTACGAATTATTCGGCAAATTGAATTCTGAAAATAGACAATCAACACTGCTGTCATAAGGGAATTGTCAGTAAGTACCTACAGAGCAACCATTATTTCTAGTTTATCCTGAACAAAAACGATCACTAAGACGCTTGATGAACGTAAATAGTGCAGGGATACAGGCGAGCCCCTCCATCTGGTAAATGACGTCATAAAGGCGTGCATAATTGACGAGTTTTTGCCGGTGACGGATGAACTCGAAAGTGGTCTATTGATACGATATTCCCGTGCTTGCATTTCCTATCATGATTTTCTTGATAGAGGGTTACTGCTCACAAGGAAGCTATTAAACCAAGAGTTCCAAATGGTGAAGTTGAAATCATCCCTTCGTAAATTTTACGGACGCCATCACGAGTTGGTTGACCGTTATGGAATAACCGTTTCACAAATGATATCGGATATGTTCCTTACGTCGTAACTACAATCCCCTTCCCTTTCATGAATTTGACCTACCGAATTAGACTATTTACCGGATTTGTAATCACATAAGCAACACGACGGGTGCCGCATGTGGAGCAGGATCTGCTTACCCTTCCGGAGCACCTGAGATCACCCCTAGTTTTTGGTGGGGTTCGTGTTGTTTATTCTTTTGTTTTCTATGTTGTGTCATGTGTACTATTGTTTTTCTGTTTGTCTTTTTCATTTTTAGCCATGGCGTTGTCAGTGTTTTTTAGATTTACGAGTTTGACTGTCCCTTTGGTGTCTTTCGTCCCTCTTTTATTACCACTGGGTCGATGTCTCTGCTGGTGGACATTTTGTCCCCGAGGACATCATCCGCCCAGTAGCAAAACTACAATTGCATGAACTTACGAAGAACTAACAGGAAACTGGCTCGGACGTCGCCCAGTATAAAAAGGTCCGAAACAGACGTCACCATGGACACGGTGTCGTCTGATACGGCAGGTGTCCCCTCATCACCAGACATGACAAATAACCCAAACACGACTCATTCAGATCATCGTCCTAGTGACAACAGCAATTTTACACATATACAGCCTTGTTCAGTTCTCCTTAAAGACATTTTGGTTTTTGATGACACAGTACAACACTGTCGCATTTCAAAATGTGAGACCAAAGGCTGCAAAACTTGTGCTATTTTAATTACAGCTGCTGAATTCACTAGCAATTTGACCAAGAAGTCATATTTTACCAGAAGTTACGATGATCTGAATTGTAAATCGATAAATGTCGTCTACGGATTAGAGTGCAACCTTTGCGGCTTGGTTTACGTCGTTGAAACGAAAGGAAGGCTAAACAAACGTATGTGCGGTCATAGATCAGACATTAACCTCAATGCTAACGACATTCTATACCAGCATTTCAATCAGCCCGATCATTCCATCGTTTCTATGACAGTTCGAATTATTGAAAAAATATACCATAGCTCGAACAATCCTAATCTTTCAACGACTCTCCGTAGACAAAAAGAAGACTACTGGATTAGACAATTGGGAACTGCAACACCGTATGGCTGCAATGACAAAATTGATGGTATAGGTATTCTATCTAGTCCTTCGTGTAACTCGGTGAATGTGATGAATATTTTCAACTCGACTCCTCGACGTAGACGTAGTCATGGCCATCGTCCTTATACATCACCCTCTCTGCATGATGTCTCTATTAATGACTTGCTGCCATGCATACAAAAACCGTTAGGTATTCATCACATTCGCACGAAACTTTATTCATTACCCCTTTCAAAACTTCATTCTCTGTTCAATTTATGTTTGGAATCCACTGTAACAAACCCTCATTCAAACCAATACAAACTACAAGCTATAATTTCGGATATTGCTAGTCACAGACTTTTCAAGCCAGTTCGCATTGGAAAAGATGAAAAAGAGAAAAGATCTTTTCTAAATCTTTCCTTTGCCAACAAAGGTCTCGATGGCGTCAACCTAGGCAATATCCTTCATCATAAATTAGTTCAATCAAAAATACCTCCTTATTTCAAAGACCAGTCTGTACCAATAATTTCTTATACCTATACCAAACCTATTGCAACTAAAATTTTCAATTACAAACGCGTTTTGCAGGATCTCGATATTGACGACTTCAAGTCTAAACCTCCTGATTGCACTTGTGCTAGTTCCCAATTCACATATAATCCTTCTGGCCACGTTATTACCGGTGACCTTAACATTGTTAATAACACTTCTCTACGAAACGTGTTATCGAAAGGTCCGAAATATCGTGAGCCTAAATCCATCAATTGGAAACACAACTTTAAAGTTTTGATGGATTCAGTCGAGGATTATGCCAGGCAATGGGCTAAGCGCGAGAAGGAAGACGTAGACACTCTATCCGAATGGATTAAGGCAGTGAGGTCGTTAATACAAATCAGAATTAAGAAACTGAATGGGTCCATCAATGCCCATGCTACGTCAATCTTCAAAGATCCAAATGTTGCTAAACACCTATCTGACCTCCATGATGAATATGTTGTTGTCCCCGCAGACAAAGCCCCAAATAACATCGTTTTTATCTGTAAAAGTCAATACATTAATTGCTTGATAAACGAATTAGGTATAGACAATTCACTTGGAAACCCAACATATACCCTCACGACACTTACCAAAGAGGAAATCCTGGATAATCATAGGTCTGTTCTTTGTTCCTTTGGTATTTCAACCAAAGATGAAGAACTGGATCTTCCATCACTGTATTGGATACCTAAACTACATAAGTGTCCTTACAAACAACGGTATATTGCTGGGTCTTCCAAGTGCTCCACGAAACCCCTTTCTAAATTATTAACATCCATTTTATCAGCAATCAAAGACGGGCTTCAAAGTTATTGTGAAACTGCCTATTCTAGAGGTGGCGTGAATCAGATGTGGATACTTAAAAATTCCAAAGATCTTTTAGAGTACATACAATCTAACTCTCTTTCATCTTGTAACAGTATTAAAACATTTGACTTTTCTACTCTTTACACGAGTATTCCACATTCCAAACTAAAAGACAAATTAAAAGAGTTGGTATTACTTTGCTTCATAAAAAAGAATGGCCAACGTAGATACAAGTATCTTGTCTTAGGGAGGGATAAATCATACTTTGTGAAGAACCATTCTGATTCAAACAAAAAATTCTCAGAAACCGATATTATCAAGATGCTTGATTTCTTGATTGACAACATATTTGTTACGTTCGGAGGACGTGTTTTTCAACAGACTGTCGGCATCCCAATGGGAACAAACTGTGCCCTTCTACTTGCTGACTTGTTTCTTTATTATTATGAGGCTGACTTCATGCAGGAACGTCTTAGGAAGAAAGATAAGAAGTTAGCAATATCCTTTAACTCTACTTTCCGCTATATAGATGACGTTCTTTCACTAAACAATTCAAAATTTGGTGACTATGTGGATCGCATCTATCCCATCGAATTGGAGATAAAGAATACTACAGATACAGTTAAGTCGGCTTCATATCTTGACTTACATCTAGAAATTGACAATGAGGGTCGGTTGAAGACAAAACTTTACGACAAAAGAGATGATTTCAGCTTTCCAATTGTGAACTTTCCATTTCTAAGTAGCAACATTCCAGCAGCACCTGCATACGGGGTATATATCTCCCAATTGATACGATATTCCCGTGCTTGCATTTCCTATCAAGATTTTCTTGATAGAGGGTTACTGCTCACAAGGAAGCTATTAAACCAAGAGTTCCAAATGGTGAAGTTGAAATCATCCCTTCGTAAATTTTACGGACGCCATCACGAGTTGGTTGACCGTTATGGAATAACCGTTTCACAAATGATATCGGATATGTTCCTTACGTCGTAACTACAATCCCCTTCCCTTTCATGAATTTGACCTACCGAATTAGACTATTTACCGGATTTGTAATCACATAAGCAACACGACGGGTGCCGCATGTGGAGCAGGATCTGCTTACCCTTCCGGAGCACCTGAGATCACCCCTAGTTTTTGGTGAGGTTCGTGTTGTTTATTCTTTAGTTTTCTATGTTGTGTCATGTGTACTATTGTTTTTCTGTTTGTCTTTTTCATTTTTAGCCATGGCGTTGTCAGTGTTTTTTAGATTTACGAGTTTGACTGTCCCTTTGGTGTCTTTCGTCCCTCTTTTAACAATGTAATGTTATATGTTTAGATGGCATGCGTTTACAATGTAATGGCATATGTTTAAATGGCATGCCTTTACAATGTAATGTCATATGTTTAAATGGCATTTCTTGATTTCAGCCAAGTTCAACTTGTTATACTGGTCGCTAGACAGGCGTTTTTCTGAAAATTTTGATAATGTGTTTGGCCTTGCTTTATTGATTAATCACTACCATCTAGTAATGGTCTCTAATCAGACGTGTGTGCATGTTTGGCAGGGTCAATCAGGGTATCACGATTTCTCGACAACTACAAGAACAACGTAATATCCCAAAAACAAACTGATATATCCCGATAACAAGATTTTTTATATGGTGGCTCACTGTGTTCAATTAGTGTAGTAGCATACAAATATAACAATCAAGGCGTTCATAATTAATTAAAGTCACACAAAAAAGTCATAGGACATATAGTCACAAATTTGATAGGACATAAAGTCACAAACTTGATAGGACAAAAAGTCACAGAACAAACAGGCACAAATAATTTTTTGACAATGGTTTGAATATATATACAAGAAAGATCCGAAAATATTTTCTGTTTATTCCATACATTCATTTTTGAGTTTAAGATATTTTCATAAGCCCTGATAAAAGAAAATTTATTAAATTTTAATAAATATTTAATAACACCACTGGGTCGATGTCACTGCTGGTGGATGTTTCGGCCCCGCGGGTATCACCAGCCCAGTAGTCAACACTTCGGTGTTGACATGAATATCAATAATGTGGTCATTTTTTATAAATTTCCTGTTTACAAAACTTTGAAGATTTCGAAAAACTAAGGATTTTCTTATCCCAGGCATAGATTACCTTAGCCGTATTTGCCACAACTTTTTGGAATTTCAGATCCTCAATGCTCTTTAACTTTGTACTTGTTTGGCTTTATAAATATGTTAATATGAACGTCACTGATGAGTCTTATGTAGACGAAACGCGCTTCTGGCGTATTAAATAATAATCCTGCTACCTTTTTTAACTATTAACATCACTGGGTCGATGCCACTGCTGGTGGACGTTTCGTCCCCGGGGGTATCACCAGCCTTGTAGTCAACACTACGGTGTTGACATGAATATCAATAATGTGGTCATTTTTTTTTTATAAATTTCCTGTTTACAAAACTCTGAAGATTTCGAAAAACTAAGGACTTTCTTATCCCAAGCATAAATAAATAACCTTAGTCGTATTTGGCACAACTTTTTGTAATTTTGGAATCTCGATGCTCTTTAACTTTGTACTTGTTTGGCTTTATAAATATTTTGATATAAGCGTCACTGATGAGTCTTATGTAGACGAAACGAGCGTCTGGTGTACTAAATTATAATCCTGCTACCTTTTATAACTATTAACATCACTGGGTCGATGCCACTGCTGGTGGATGTTTCGTTTTCGAGGGTATCACTAGCCCAGTAGTCAACACTTCGGTGTTGACAAGAGTATCAATAATGTGGTCATTTTATATATTTCTTGTTTACAAAACTTTGAAGATTTCGAAAAACTAAGGATTTTCTTATCCCAGGCATAGATTGCCTTAGCCGTATTTGGCACAACTTTTTGGAATTTTGGATCCTCAATGCTCTTTAACTTTGTACTTGTTTGGCTTTATAAATATTTTGATATGAGCGTCACTGATGAGTCTTATGTAGACGAAACGCGCGTCTGGGGTAATCCTGCTACCTTTGATAACTATTTGTTCAAGAAAAATAATCTCAAAACTGAATTGTGATATTCTGTCCTACATTCCATTAGGAGAGTCTGGATGGAGTATACAGAATAACTGAAAGGAGTAGGTCCGGTATGGACCGATTTTGGCCTCAAATTTCAAGTTCATCTAACGAAAGATTTGACCACTTTTTAAACACTTGAGGGTCTATTTCATTTGATTCAATTAGTCAATTTGAAAGATTTTAACTGATTTAGTAATTAAAAACGATTCGATTCAAGCTCAAATATGAAAAATCTACCAAATATTCCGAAAAATGTCACTTTTTAGATGATTTTTGTCAAAAACGAAAGTGGCCGCATCCGTGTTCATCCTCAATCTTTATATAGATATGTTATGTATTATCATAAAATACAACTTGCATTTCAATATTAAGGATGAACACGAATGCGTCCACTTTCGTTTTACACGAAAACCGTCTAAAATTTAACTGAAATGCTAGAATTGTGAAGATTTCAGTAATTTAGCAGAACTTAATGGTGCTAATACCAGATATATGTGCATTGTATTGTCAAAAAACAGCCTATATTTATGTAGCAGAAGCATTCTTCTGTCCAATAAATAACTGAGTCTTACTGGACCTACCCCTTTGGGTTGAAAATGTTTTTCATCGCAATTCTGCAATTCTGCTATTCAAATACTGTAAACCAACTTAATTTCGCGAGCGATTTATTTTCACGACTTTCGCGAGTAGAAAAATAACGCGAAATAAAATCGTCGCAAAAAAAAATAACTTGGATCTTTCCCTATCAAACTACATTAAGTTAATAAGAAAATCGCGAAATTAAATCACCGCGAAATTGACTAGCTGGGGATAAACGCGAAATAAGTATCCGCGAAAATAATTTGGTTTACAGTACATTTGTTTACCTTTATCTTTGACTATTTCTAGGAGAACACTAAGACAATCTTTGTGACCAAACAGTGAAGCCAGGAAAATCGGTGTTAGTTCCTGGCCAGTACAAATGTCAAGTTGAGCACCATATTCTACTAAATAGGCAAGGATAGGAGCATGACCGCTCACTGCAGCAGTGTGGAGAACAGTGTAACCTGGGAAGATCTGATGGTTTATATGTGCTCCGTTCTCCAGTAGCAGTTTAACGCATTCTAAGCTGTTCACATTTACAGCTGAAATTACAATGTAAACATGTTTATTTCTTATGCAGCAAAAATACTGCAATCTGATTGGTTGACTACCCCCGTGGTAAATAACACCCCACCCTTTTTCACCCGGGGATAAATAAAATGTTGTCAAAATTAAAAGAAAAAAAAAAAATTTAGAAAAAAAAATAAGAAGAAAATGCTTAAAAAAAAATTTAAAAAAAAATAAAAAAAATCTAAAAATATTATGTGTTTTTGGTTTTTTTTGTTACTCAAAACACAAAAATTTCTGACTTGTGCCAAAAGTTGAAAAAAATATTACCATTTTTTCAATTTTACAAAATGAGTAAAGGAACTGTTCAGAGAGAGAGAGAGAGAGAGAGAGAGATTTGGTCATATTTTGAAGTGTGCAGTTCTAGGTTGTGATGTTACCCTATTGTTTCAGATAAGGGTGAAGGTTGGTACCTATTGGTTCATAAATGTATTTAGTTTCTCGTTTTTTTATATAGATTAGACCGTTGGTTTTCCCGTTTTAATGGGCCAATTGTAGCTTGCTGTTCGGTGTGAGCCAAGAGTCTGTGTTGAAGACCTTACTTTGACCTATAATGGTTTTCTTTTACAAATTGACTTGGATTGAGAGTTATCTTCTAATATCTATGATAGAAACCACTATAATCCCCTCCATCCCATAAAGTCCTTTATTTGTAGGTCGTTAGTTTTCTCGTTTGAATTGTTTTACGTTTGTCATTTCGGGCCTTTTATAGCTGACTATACGGTGACCTATTGTTGGTAATTTCTGTGCCATTTTGGTCTCTTGTGGATAGTTGTCTCATTGTCAATCATACCACATCTTCTTTGTTATATTTAGTTACCTTCCCAGAGAGGAGCAAAGTTTTCCTTGTTTGTTGTGTTAACATTGGCAGAATATCTAATCAGGGTTCTGCAACATTCAAAATGGCCACCTCTGGCTGCCAGGAGCAATGGCGTCTCTCCTCCCAATGATGTTTTACACTCAACATTTAAATCTAAAAAAGTCCATTTTATAAAAAAAACACTATTTGTTTAACCAAAAGTTCGTTCCCCTGGAAACTGTTATAAACAATGTCATAATTCCTGTTTCCTCTTATAAATATTCTATACGAGGAGCGGATTCAGCCATTTTAAAAGGCGGTCCTAACACGGGACAAAAGGGGGGTTCCAAATACATGTCCCCATTCAACTGCATTGATCGTCAAAAAAAGGGGGTCCAATACCTTTTAGTCCGTAAGGAACAAATACTGTAATATTTGTTCAAACGGAAACAACTTTAGTTTTAGAATAATTCTTCCACCTGGAATGCATGTAGGAACTTCTATTCCTTGTCACTACTAATGTGGACACAGATGAGAGTTGATAGTTTGTGTTAATAAATTTGCAGTGTTTTCTCCACTTTAATTGGTTGTGCCCCAACCAGATTATTCCTAAGCTAACTCTTTGTTATCTCATATATTAAGCTTTTTTCCAATGGAACATTCATCTTATCACTGAACTAGTTCATATTTGTTTAGGGGCCAGCTGAAGGATGCCTCCGGTAGCGGGAGTTTCTCGCTGCATTGAAGACCCATTGATGGCCTTTGGCTGTTGTCTGCTCTATGGTTGGGTAGTTGTCTCTTTGACACATTCCCCATTTTCATTCTCAATTTCATCTTGCATTTTCAAATAAGTAAGCAAAAGCTAAAAATTACTACAGTACATATATGTAATACGGTAAATTTCTTGTTTATAATAAGTAGATATATTAATTACAAGAACACATGTCCACTACAGCGGTTTTATCAAGATGTGAAAATTATCATCATAAAGACTATTAAGGTCAGGGTTGTTTAGTTTTCGCATAAAACTTTTTTCACTGCAAAACTAATGGTCACCAAACATGACATCATTATTTAAATAGTCAATTATTATCAGGCGTATTGTATGATTAAAGTTGATTGAATAAGTCATCCATCAGCATTTGTAAAATTTCACCCCTCCCCCTCCCCCCCCCCCCCATTTTTCTAAAAACAGAATATTTGTTTCCTTACTGTTTAAAAGTTGTATTACCTTGCCTCAGTAAAAAGTCTAAACAACCAGTGTTCCCATAAGCAGCAGCATCATGTACTGGTATCCATCCCTTGTTGTCTTGTACATCTACTGGATCACCTGAAACATTATTTATGCTTTAAATACATTTTAGAACGTACTAAGGTGAGGTTTAGGTATTTGTGTCATATGTTTGGACTCCTTGGTGTTTTCCCTTAAATCCAGGGTAAAAATAAATGCCGCATAACACCCATTTTTCTTTACATAGAAGACTTCAATATCTCTTAAAAGGTCATTTACCGAAATTTAAACAGATTCCAGATTTCTTTTCTTTCAATTTGTGACCCAGATAATACCAATGGAAATATAAAGATCCGAGTTAGCCTTTTTCAGCCATTTAAAACAAATCAAATATCACGAAGTGTAGCTACATAACGTATCAATATGTTTAGCTTATTTTGTTCCTTAACTAATGCTCTACCAACTTATAATATCAATTTTAAATTCTTTATTTTTTAAATCACTTTTTTTTTTAATAATTATGACTAAGTTAGGTTAGATTTAACTAGTCTTTTATAGGAAGATGTTTATAAATGTTCCCGGACGACGACGAACGATGGACAACGGACACCAATTTAGGGATGAGAAAAAACACAACTAGAAAAGACATTTGGGAGTCAACAAACCTAAGTTCAATCTTGAGAGCAGAAAAACTAGAAGTCATCAGCTATTTAAGGATCAGAATAAACATCCCTAAAATAATAATCATTGGTGCTGTAAGGAAAAAAACTAACCATGCCATACTAGCTGTTGTACAAGACCAAGGTCGCCATACCGTGCTGCCATTCCGACTGAAGCACATGTGGCCTGGTATATTTCTTTGGTTTCTACTGAAGCACATGTGTTCCGGTATATTTCTTTGATGTCTACTAAAGCACATGTATTCTGGTATATTTCTTTGGTTTCTACTAAAGCACATGTGTTCTTGTATGTTTCTTTAATTTCTATAGAAGAGCATGTGTTCTGGTATATTTCTTTGGTTTCTACTGAAGCACATTTGGCCTGGTATATTTCTTTACCATCCATTATATAGCATTACTATAAAAAAGAATAAGTAAACTAATGTTCACTTTAGAAAAAAACCGTTTTTTTATAATCTTGAAGTTTATACAAATGTAGTAAGAATAAGTGAAAAATTGAAGATATTACAAATAATCAAAGCTGGTGTAAGACATTCTATATTGATGAAGGTAAATCCAGTAAAGCGATTCGGTCGCATGGAATTCAATAAACTTGTGTTGTTTTCATTTTCTATTATGTACAACTTACAAAGCAACAAATTAAAAATAAATATGGTAAACTAAAATAGAGGTCCAAAGAGTATGTATAGATCTCATCTGGATCTATGTATATTGTCAACATTCAATATAAAAAGAAATATGTGGTATGATTTCCAATGAGACAACTCTTCGCAAGAGACGAAATAACAAAGAAATAAAAAATATATATATAGCCCCCCCCCTTTTTTTAGGTCAATCATCCGGGCCCTCCTAACCAAAAGTTCCGCCACTGATCATACATTAGTGACATGTAAAGCATGTGTTATAGCTGATAATGTTTGTTATTTCAAGATCATATAAACAAATGGTGTAAAACAAATCATCATTATTAATGGGCAATAACTCAAAGACTGACAGTTTTGTGTAGAAAGACAGACATTTGTGCACCTGGAAGATGTTTTTCTATCTATACACACAGGGGCGGATCCAGCCATCTTCAAAAGGGGGGGAGAAAACCCATACCGCATTGGCAGCTATAAAAGGCCCCGCAATGTCAAATGACAAGGTAAATCAATCCAAACGAGATCGTAAACAAATAACAAGACTCCAATTTGAATGAATAAACTGTCCCGATGGGCCTGTGTCATAAGACATTTTGAAATATGTAACGTAAGGGGCCGGACGACCATTTGATTTTCTGGGGGGGGGGGGAGGATTTTGAAAATAAATAACTCAGCCTTGATAATCACAAAAATAAATGGTTTGTTCTGTGGTAGTTTGAAAATAAATAACCTGACTTGCAATGTATTGAAAATAAATAACTCAGCAGGTCTCAGTATAGCTTCTTGTGCCTTCAGCGGTTCCAAAACCCTTCAAAAAAAATTTTTTGACAATACTTTTCAAAGAGGCTAGGTCAATGTAGTTCAACTTTAATACTATGTATGTATGCAATACATGTATAATTACTTGGTAACATAAATGATTCATTATTGGGTGAAGACAATTATAAAATACTTAATCTAATTATAAAATTGTCTTTTATAATATTATTATTACTATGTATTTGTGTTTCGTTCGTCCTGTATCGATATGTATTATCTTAAAATGTTTGTATATATATTGTCCTCTTGTACACATGCAATATGTGTCTGAGGTTATCATGGTTATGAATGAAATCTTGAATCTTAAAATTTCTGCAAGGGATAATGATCTTTTCTGATTAAATGGTACATTATGACTTGACTATACAAGTATTATGCATAACTAACAAATATCTAAAAAATTGTATGTTTTCAAATATCATAAATATTGTTGTGAAAATGAATGATCAGTCCCTTGCTTTAAAGAAAATGAAAAATCTTGCTTCAATAGTGCAGAAAATGAATAATCTGTCCTCTCAATTTACAAAAATAAATAACCGATCAAAAACAAATCCTCCTGCCCCCCCCCCCCCCCCCCCCCCCAGAATATCAAATGGTCGCCCCCTCAAGATATAATTTGCATTGTGACGTATATAACCCCTCCCCCCTCCCCGGAAATACATCAGTATTCGTGTCCGTACAGTATAAGGTATATATACATGTACTGTTAAACTATTGTGTCACATTACTTTGCCCCAATTGGAGAAAATGTGTCATAGAACATTTACAATCGTAACTACTCGGCCATTCTCGCTATGCAGTACAATAACGTTATTTCTTCGTGCAACCAGAAAGGCCGAGTTGTTCCGATTGAGAACATTTATAATACACATGAAAAAACTGTGAAACGTAAAGATATTTGCATTGTGACGTCATTCTATTCCGGAAATGCATCAGTATTTTTGCCCAAATAAGGTAATGCACTTTTAAACTATTGTTTCACATTACTTTGTCCTCACGGCAAGCAGAGCCTACCAAAACTGTTTATATTATTAAATTATTGAAAATAAAGTTTCAGCAAAACTCAACATGCTCAAAATGGTTTTATTTACCTGAGTCAGTTATTTTGTTTACCAGTTTGATTTTGTGCCATTTTTTTGTTTGTTTATTGTACACGTGATCACATGTAATACTATGTCATCTTGCAAAACCCACTTTATGTCAACGACAGTCGTGACTGTAAATACAATCAAAGGTATTTGTCAGATATTAGTTTGCCTAAAACTTTGAAGTAAATGATATAATTATGAGCTTACCTGCCCAGACTCTTACCTAAATTAACACAGAATGGTGTTGAGCAAAGGGGCGTGTCGATTCAATCAAGTTCGTTAGACCTATCGAAATAAAAATTGATACGCCCCTTTTGTGGACTACTTCAACATCAAATTGATGTAGCACTATTATCGCAAATACAGACCGTCAAAAGCTTCAAAAGGCTGTATAGCCAGTCAAGGTCGTAAAAAACCTCCATCATCATACAATTTTTATATATGCAGGTTAATATATTTTTTTTACTTTCATTTTAAAATAGCTTTCTGAATAACGGCAAGTTTTGAAAAAGAAAAAGAAAGAAAGAAGGTTTATTTGATTTTCATACACGTCATACAAATTAAGGGAACTATCATATGATTTTTATGAGATAAAGGGAGGGCTTTGATGAAATTTGGTAGAAAAATCGGACAGGAAAGGAGTTTTTGGTAAACAAAAAAAATAAACTGAATTAAAATTCTCTTTCTAACGAGCCTGAAACGGTCCAGCCAGAATCTAAATCGCTTACCTGTTATTTTTTGGCTTAAAATCTTTCATCAATTATTTGTTTTGATTTTCAATATATATTTAATATGTATTATTTTGTTGAATGCTTAAAAAAATCCTCTTAAAACTGAGAATGGAAATGGGAATATGTCAAAGAGCAGATAACAGTCGAAGGCCACATAAGGGTCTGCAACGAGCAGCGTGAACGTCCCACACCAAGAGATGGGCCTCATATTTCAGCCGAAGACTATCAATGGGTCTTCGACGCATCGTAAACATCACGCACCTGGAGGTTGGCCTCATCTTTCTTTAAGATACAGAAAGAAAAAAAAATCTTCATTTTGCCATTTCTTTATTTGGAAGATTTCATATTTTTTTCTAATGTATTTAAGCTATGTTCACACTGCCGATTAGATCAACTCGATCAAACTCGATCAAGACGATTTAATTAAGCGATCGGGAGACTGGTCTGACTTTATCGACAATAATGTTAAATTTTTAAGGGTGGTCTTCATGGTCGTCAGGCGTTAGTTACCAGACGAAGCCGCACGACAACAAATCTGAAAACATCGCAAATCAATCGTATGCGACACACAGATCGTATATATTCATTCGACAAGTCCGTGAACTGTACGAGTGGCAGGAACGATTTTTGGGGGAAAGACAAAATTGAGAATGGAAATGGGGAACGTGTCACTGTGACAACAACCCGACTTAAGAGCAGAGAACAGCCACAGGCTACCAATGGATCTTCAATGCAGAGAGAAACTACCGCACCCGGAAGTATGCTTCAGTTGGCCCCTAAACAAAAATGTTTACTAGTTCAGTGATAATGGGCGTCATACTGAACTCCCAAATATACGCAAGAAACTAACATTAAATATCAAGCAAGAATATCAAAGGCAAAAGGCTCTAGCTGGCTTGGGACAGGCATAAAAACGCGGTGCCGCAGTGGCGGATCCAAGGGGTTTCCGGGGGTTGGAACCCCCTTTTTTGGCCGATAAATGTATTTGAATGGGGACATATAGTTGAAACCCTCACTTTGTTTCAGCTCACCTGGCCCCAGGGTCAAGTGGGCTTTTCTCATCACTTTGCGTCCGGCGTCGTCGTCGTCCGTCGTCGTTAACTTTTAGAAAAATCTTCTCCTCTGAAACTACTAGGACAAATTAAACCAAACATGGCCATAATCATCATTGGGGTATCTTGTTCTAAAAAAAAAATGGGTCCGGTGAGCCGTCCAACCAACTGAGATGGCCGCCAAGGCTAAAAATAGAACATAGAGCAGTTTTTGGCTTATAACTCAAAAACCTAAGTATTTAGAGCAAATTTGACAGGAAGTAAATTAAGGCAACAGTAGTTTACCGCTGTTCAAAACTCATTAGTCCATGGACAAAAAACAAAATCGGGGTAACAAACTAAAACCGAGGGAAACGCATTAAATATAAGAGGAGAACAACGACACAACACCGAAACGCAACACACACAGAAACGGACCAAGCAACAGACAAAACACCACGTTTAATCCACCATTTTCTACATTTGAAAATACCTGTACCAAGTTAGGAATATGACAGTTCTTGTCCATTCGTTTTTGATGCGTTTTGTTTTTTGATTTTGCCATGTGATTATGGACTTTCCAAATTGATTTTCCTCTGAGTTCAGTATTTTTGTGATTTTACTTTTTAAACCTAGCGTTGATTTTTACTCAATATACAATTTCTTTTAAAAGTACTAGTGAAAATGCAGGTAATTGTTTGTGTTGAGGATCTCTATTTCATAAAGGAATTAGTTGAGCATTAATATAATGAAAAAATGGGGGAAAAGGATTTTATGAATTTTTATTTAAGGAACAATCATCTAGTCACATTGAGTATCTATCAGTGTCATTCTCATGAATAATATAAAAATATATGATAAAAATATTAAATTTTATGTAAAATAGATCCCTTCAAATATAATGGCATACACCACTATAGAGGGTAGTACTTATACCTTACCTAACAATGACTTCACGGTTCAGCTAACAAGCAAGTTAACCAAAGATATTATCATTATCTACATACTCACTGAAATCTGCTTATTTAAAAAGGGGGATAGTTCATTACCTTCAAATTATAGACCTATATCACTCATAAGTTGCATAGGCAAAGTCATGGAACGTGTTGTATATAAATATGTTTACAACCACTTACAAAGATTTAAATTAATTTATGAGTATCAATCGGGTTTTCTTCATAAATGTTCAACGGTTCACCAACTGTTAGAAATATATAATTGCATATTGAACTCACTTGAAAAGAAAGAGATAAGTTGTTTTGTTTTTTGCGATTTCTCTAGAGCCTTTGATAAAGTTTGGCATGATGGTTTATTACATAAAATGAAGGCTTATGGTATAAATGGAAATCTGTTAAAATGGTTTAGAAGCTACTTAAGTGATAGAAAACAAAGGGTGGTTATCAAGCAATCTTCTTCAAAACTTTGCAGTATTTCAGCTGGAGTTCCTCAAGGGTCGGTCCTTGGACCATTACTTTTTATAATATATATAAGTGATATTGCAGAAAGACTCATTTCTCTGTGCAGACTCGCAGATGACACATCATTTAGCTGTGCGGATCGTGATGCTTTTCATATAGAAACTGTGATAAACAATGATCTAGAACAGCTGAACGAATGGTCCAAAAAATGGTTAATGTCTTTTAATCCAGATAAAACAGAAATTATGTTATTTTCTAATGTTGAAACCCCAGAAATGAACTTTATATTCAATGATAAAAATATACCTATTACATATGTGCATAAACATTTAGGGGTTACATTTAGCAATGATGCTAAATGGAATGCCCACGTTGATAATATTATCTTAAGCACGTCTAAACATATAAATATGCTAAGGAAGTTGAAATATAAACTGAGCAGGAAAATTTTAGAAAAACTCTATTTAGTTTTTATAAGACCTTTATTTGAGTATGCAAGTGAGGTTTGGGATAATATTGGGGTAGGTTATGTCAATTAACTGGAGCAATTACAGCTCCCAGCTTCTATGATAGTTACAGGGTTACCTATTTTCACAAGCTCAAAGATTATTTATGAAGAACTTGGATGGGAAACATTAGCTGAAAGAAGAGAGAGAAGAAAAATCCAAATGTTTTATAATATTCAAAATAATAATGTTCCAGAATATTTGTCAAATTTAATTCCCCAAAAAATACAAAGTATGACGGTCTATCCTCTACGCAATGGAAATGACATCATTATTCCATTCTGCAGACTAGCATTAACTAATGATTCTTTTATTCCATCAACCATACGTCTTTTGAATAATCTTGATGATTCAACTCGTGATGTGGAATCAATTAATAAATTTAAAACTGAACTAAAAAAAACGTTATCCTCAGAGTAATGTATTTGTACCGAAGCAATATGAATTTGGAAATCGAAAATTTAATATAATTCTCACCCAACTTCGATGTTTTGCATCATCCTTAAACTATGATTTATATAGGGTCAACATTATTTCTGACCCTTCATGGTATATTATATTCAGAAATACGAAATAAAATGTTTGAAAGTCTGCGCTGGCTTCCAAATGATTGTAAAATTAACATAGAACTACTTACCTCGGGTAGTTGTCTTCTTACTTTAGAGCAAAACCAAACCATTTTCAAAAATGTCTTTGAGTTTATTAAAAGTTTGGAAAGATTTCAAATTGTCTAGGTAGCAAACAATGATCGCACACACATCATCATCTAAGTAAGATTTCTTCTCCCTTTTTTTTTTTGTCCTTTTTATTTTTTTTCATTTTGGTTTTGTTTTTTTATTATTTTTTTTTTTTTTTTTTTTTTTTCTGTTTACAATTTAATCATTTATATATTTTTATTTTTATTTTTATTTATTTTTTCTGTATTATTATTGTTTTCTTTTACTTCAATTTTCCGTCTTTTGATCCATATTTATATACTAAATAGATATACCATTCTTTACATGCATGCTCATACATATATTTTTGTATTATTATTGCTATAAATGTTAAATGGAGAAGACTTTATAAGTCTGTTTGACTTGTGTCTTATCCAATTTGTACTTTAACAAATAAAATATGTTTAAACTAAATCTGCTGTAAACAAAGGCGATTTGATGGATTATGATTTCTATGTTAAATTTTTTTTTATTAAAAATGTCTTGAAATATTTTACTTGAATATTTTTTTACTGACAAGATTTGAATGAATGAATGAATATTTTATTTGCGAAAGCATAAATAATATGCTATGGCAATACATAAACAAGTATATACAATGTGACAAAACAACAGATAGCAGAGAACAATACATAATATAATAAAGGTACAATTAATTCACAATACAAGATTTGTTTAAGGTGGTACCTAACACTACAGGGAGATAACTCTGTAAAGTTAGCTAAATGTTTTAATAACGTTGTATTGTAAAGGGAATATCAAGCTTCTCAATGATCAAAATTAGCGTTTGACAAATTGCTATATAACCAGTGTAATTTTTCTAATAAAACGGTTGGTTCAAAATTTTAGAAATTTTAATATTTTTGTTAAAGGGTCAAAGTAAATACATTGTCAAAATTTTTATGAAAATTAAACGAGCCAAATTAATTTTAGTGAAAGTGTTGGGTACCACCTTAATTTCTAGAACAAACAATATATTTTTTAGGAGTACATGCACATTTAGGTTTATACAATGTATATCTGAAAAAAAGTCAACCGTTAATTTTATGGTTCTATAAAAATTGAGCCACGTACAGACCGTCATATTTGGAGAATTGTATTTTCAAAAAAAAGCAACACAGAAAAATAAAGAAGAGAGAAAGACAGGAAATAAGGAATAGAAAATATTGACGTGATAAAATGTAAAATAAAAGAGAAACTAGTCAGAATTTGTAAAGAAAAAAATATTTTAGATAGAAAAATTGCATAAAACAAAATTAAAGGTCCTCCCAACCAGACCCCCAATGATAGCATCTGATTCTAATCCACTGAACTAGGATAAAAAAAAATATATTGACCAATCACAGACCAAGAGAGTATTCGGAGATTTTAGACTTTACCATATTAAACCATTGTTAAATCTGAGAGTATCCGAATTACATTGTAAGAGCGGGAAATAATTGCGGAAAAGCAGCTGTGAAGCAAGAAAGGAGTCTACTGTCTAAGAATCGAATGGGTGTAGAATCGGAACCTGTGAGCAAGAAGCCAAAAATGCCCCTTGACAATGTGGTTTTAAGATTTGCTAAATTGACAGCCAATGCTCTCTGTCCGACTAGAGGTTCTAAGTTAGCCGCTGGATATGATTTGTACAGGTATATTATTGAAGAAGTAAAACGCGCCTTTATTTTTCGCTGACGTTTACTATTTTTCATATCTTCAGCTATCTAAAAGTTTAGTAGATCGATTACCATGTCCATAGTTGAATCGTCGAGAAGCGCGATTGTTTTAACTGAGGAAGGCCGAGATATAAATTGCAGCTCTCTGGCATAAGTTTCTACAAAAATAAATGTACAACCTTTTAGACATGGGTATTAAGAAAGGAACTTGTAGGCTTATGTTGAGAAAATATTAACATATTATATAATGTCAATTGAGGTATAATCCAACATGGTTATTCCTGACCTGACTAAGGTAACAGTGTAGCAAAAATAATGATAAATATAAAGTCTCATACTGCCATGGCATGGGAAGTATCTGCCATACCTTGAAAATATGCTGCGGCCAGCCGTAGGATGACATTGTCCATACTTTCTGAAGCGGAGTCGTCCATAGTATTTTGGAAATGCATTTTAATTAATAAAGTATTAAAATATAAACTTGTAGTCCAAATAATTATGACGTCTTGAAAGGCTGTTATAATTTTTTTCTTTGACGCCTTACTTCGACGTCATAATGCTGAAGCCGCCATTTTCGGTTGGACTTTGAGAGCATATCTTGCCCTCAACTTTGAGACCCAATTTAGCCATCAAATTTTCAAAGAAGGCTAAAACAAAATGCATATATAAAAATTCTTACCTTTTATGTGTTTGTTTTACGAAAATATTTCCAATTAATCCCTACAGAAATAATAATATAAGTAACAATTCCATCCGAGGCGGGAACATGTCGACTGCATTTTTAAAAACGTTTGTCGGATTTCTTTTTAGGAGATTATAAAATAACTTTTACACCAAACTCGGTAAAACCCGAATTTCCGGAACCATTGTTTTACATTATCCGGAAATTCAGGTTGGTCAAAATGTACCGAGTTTGGTTCAAAAATATATTTTATACACCTTAAATGAAGCATCTTCAGGAGAAATCAGCTAAACGTTTTTATGAAGCAGTAAATTCCCTATCAAAGTCCAACTGAATATATGAGTTTGGCGTTATGACGTCGAAGTAAGGCGTCAAAGAAAAAAATTATAACAGCCTTTCAAGACGTCATAATTATTTGGACTAATAAACTTGTAAATCTTTCATGTAAAATTTATGACGGTTGTTTATTGATCTTTATTGCTTGTTATATTTTTGGGATACGATTGCTTTCAAGCAATCTGTAGACTTACACCATTAGCTCAGGTCCATGCCCTTGCATCAACCTGTTTATTCTAAACATTAAGGAACATGTCAGTTTCTTATGATTGTCTTGCTTTATAAGGTAAAAACAAATAAAGGGGTGGATCTTTTCACCACCGAACACGGCCAACACCCTTAAAACCACCAAACACTAAGAAAACAGAAAAACAGTACTTTACAATAAAACGATAAAATAATTTGACTTGCGTATATTTTCATCAATTTTAAGTTATTCATTACATCATTTGTATGTTAAAGTCAAAATCAATATAAAGAAAAATGTCTCCAGATTCAAGGTGTGTATACAGTACTTGTGATAAAATTCAAATACATTTATATTATAATTTAATAGTAATCAGTTCAAGTATCCTTGGTCTATTTCATTGTAGATTTTGATATTTTATAGAAGACATAGTCACTCATAGAAAGAGAAAAAAATGGAAAAAATATATATATACAATGTATATATTTGTGGTCTGCGAAGTTCAAAAAGTATGGTGTATAAACTCTCCTTTTCTGTTCTATGTAGATATTTGATCTCTTAACCTTATGATTTGTAAAATAAATAGCTTAAATATTATTTTGAGGTCACATTTATAACGATAAAATATTTTTTGGGAGTTTTTCGGTGGTGAAAAGACCTACAGCAAATAAAGGGATTGAACTTAAACAACTTTCCTATAATCAAACTTAAAGATTGATCAGCATATTAATTTATCCCAGTGGGCAGTGAGCTCAAAATAGATTAAGGTAAACTTATCCATTGTTAAAAAGTTATAAAATCTTAATTGTCTATGTAAATTTTTCTTTTCAGTGCCTATGATTATAAGATACCATCTAAAGGGAAAGTTTGTGCAATGACAGACATACAGATAGCTTTACCAGAAGGCTGCTATGGTCGTGTCGGTAAGTTTTAACATGTTAAATAGCAACCACTTTACTTAGTTTGTTTATCTGTTTTGTAAAAAAATTCCATGCTTCCGATAAATTGGAGTCTTTTAGCAATGTAACATCTTTCTGTTTGCTTATAGTTTCAATTCAATGCAATTGATTAAATTTTCATTTATAACTGCTTTGCTTCCCATCAAGGGAAAACACGTGTACATGCAATTCATATTTTAAAGAAAAATTTGACTGATTAAACCAATCATGCTGCTCTCAAATTGAACATTTTGATTTTGTTTTTCAGCACCAAGATCTGGTCTTGCTGCCAAGCATTTTATTGATGTCGGAGGTAGGTTTGATTGCAATATTTTAATGAAGTCAATCTTGTATAGTGTTTTCATCTGAACTGGTGGGTTGTTGATGATATTAGTGCCAGTTCGAAAACTCCATCTAGTATATCTTCAACATAGTCTTGGCTCACACTGAACAGCAACCCATAAATGTCGTTTAAACCATTCAAACACAAAGACTAATCTATATGAAAACAAAAACACTTGTAAACCACATCAACAAATGACAACCACTGAACATCAGGTTCCTGTCTAAGAATGTGCAAACAAATGCAGCTGGTTTTAATAGGTGCCATGAACAAGAGACAATAGTAAAACATCACAACATACACACTAAAAAACATAAACAAAAACAAATGACCATACAGTACACTGAACAAATAGATATGATCTTTGATCAATTTTTTTTTAATGATTAAGCCTATATTTTGACAATGCTGAAAAAGAAAACCGTCATAATCTTGTAACCAAAATGGGTGTTCTCCGACACTTCCGTCAAAAGTTGGTAAATTTCAATTATTATTTTTATTAAACTCAAAAACAATTTGTATCATTATGTTGTTTACTTTGAGCTGGAGTGATTGATCTGGACTAAGGTTAATCATTATGTTGTTTACTTTCAGCTGGTGTGATAGATCAGGACTATCGTGGTAATGTAGGAGTTATCATGTTCAATTTTGGAGAACAAGAATTTGTTGGTAAGGTTGATAACATATAAATTATGAATTAACATTGGGAAAAAAATTATATCATTTAAACAATTTTTTATAACACAAAAGAAGAGATGTACATGCACAGATACCAACCATTAAGATTTTTTCCATTTTGTAAGCAAAACTATGCTATTACGGTCAAAGTCCAATAGTTAAATTCCCAATCATCACCGTTCAATTTTGTAAAACGTGATTTTTATCATTACTTTTCCGTCCTGGTCCAATGTAATAATTTGGGTTTCTCGGGAGTTATCAACCTATTGTTGGTTAACTAATTGACTTCTGAAGAGGCAAACTTGCATTTTATAAAGTGGCTTTCCCCCTTTCTCTACTTCTCCTTGACAAAATAACACGAACATCTGAACAATAAATGAATGGAATTCATACTACAGATAACATGTTTAACAAAACAATTTCATGCGCATCACTTTGCAACCACTCTTCAGTATAAACTTTAATTGGTAAATGCACATTTTTGAATGTTTACTGAAAACTTTTCAAAAATACAGAAAATTTGATAGTTTGTTACTGATTGTGTCAAAAGGGGGTTGGTATCTATGTACATGTACTACTTCTAATTTTTTTTTTCTCTCGAAAATTTCAATGAATATGACACTATATATTTGATTGATATAGTGTTTTATATTTTCAATTTCAGTAAATAAAGGTGACAGAATTGCTCAGCTGATATGTGAAAGAATTTATATTCCTGAATTAGAAGAATGTGAGGTAAAAAACAAGTTTTATTTAATTATTTTTATGGAACTGTTTTAAAAACAATGACAGCTTTATAAGGCGATTAGTACAAGTGAGAGATTTAGCTAGGTACAGGTTCAATCCACCATGTCTTCCAAGTCAGGAAACTAGATGTTTGAGGTTTTGTCATTTTATAAAGGACTTCACATTTGGAATTTTACTTTGTAGTTCAGTATTTTTGTTATTTTCTTTTTTATTAGACAGCAAAAGAAATCAGAAGAGTTCCAACTGCTGGCATACAGAATTTATTTTCTTAACAATATGTTAACCATTAAATAGAATACACAGGACAAGGGCTAGTTTAATTTGTTGCTATATTGATCTGCAGACCAAAAAGATTTTGAGAAAGAAAGAAAAATTGTGATAGAGAAAACAAAAAAAATAATTTAATTAGTCTGTTCTCTGTAGAAAAATTGACAGTTATCCTTAGATGATGTGATGTACTCGGGCAAAGTTGACTTTAGATATTATTTTAGGTATTTTTGTTATATAGCTCTAACAGTTTCCGTACTTACTGTGGATTCATTATTATTTGTTGGATATCAATTTCATGGATTTTGTGCATGAATGTGAACCACGAAATGGAATGTTCAATAAATAGGCTTGTATCATAGATGCCAACCATTACGATTTTTGCGTAGTTTTTCCGATTTTGCGATAAAAACTACGATATTACGGTCAAAGTTGAACAGTTACGGATTACCAATCATCGCCGTTCAATTTTGTAAAAC
The DNA here is from genome assembly GCF_036588685.1 of Mytilus trossulus. Classification (NCBI taxonomy): domain Eukaryota; kingdom Metazoa; phylum Mollusca; class Bivalvia; order Mytilida; family Mytilidae; genus Mytilus; species Mytilus trossulus. The sequence continues at coordinate 233,940 of NW_026963319.1, forward strand.
ACGGATTTTTATCATTACTTTTCCGTCCTGGTCCGGTATTTAGAAAACGCCAATGTAATGCTTCCGGTTTCTCGGGAGTTATCAACCTATTGTTGAGTAACTAACTGACTTCCGAAGAGGCAAACTAGCATTTATGAAGTAGCTTTCCCCCTTTCTCTACTTCTCCTTGACAAAACGAAAATATATGAGTCGAGAACATCTGAACAATAAATGAATGGAATACATACTACAGACAACATGTTAAACGACAAATTTTGTGCACATCACTTTGCAACCACTTGTCAGTAATTTTTTATTAGTAAATGCAAGTTTATGAATGATTACTGAAAACTTTTCAAAAATACGGAAAATTTGATAGTTTGTTACTGATGGTGTCAAAAGGGGGTTGGCATCTTTGCTGTGGGTAATTGTGAATGTGTTAAATTATTAACTTCTGGAAATCTTACTTTACAGAACTTGAATGCAACTGAAAGAGGAGATGGAGGATTTGGTTCAACAGGAACCAATTAAAAGGGGCATGGTGATTATGGTAAACCAATTGGATCTTGTTACTGTGTCTGGTAACAGGCTCAAGACACTTTCTGAATGGTTGAAACCATTGATGTTTTCATTTCAGTTCTGTGTATGTTGTCTAATATTCATGAATTGTTTTGTAAATTTCATATAATTGTGTGTACTTGTGAATGCTTGTGTAAATGAATCATCATCTGAATGTGAATTAAAATGTTTGAGTACTGTAAATTCAGAAATTAATGTGAGGTTTTTATAATTGCCAAAACTGCGACAGAGTTGTAAATGCAATAATTTAAACTCGCATTTTGAAATACTTTATATGAATTAAACAGGATTTTTTTCAAAAGCGTAAAAATTAAAATCGCATTTTAGTCTAAACTGACTAAATCTCAATAATGAATGCACGCAATAATTTCTGAATTTACAGTAAATGAATGCTTGTGAAGATGAATCAGATAATTGTGTGTGTACATTTGTGTAAATGAATCATTATATGAATCGAATAATTGGGTTTTGTTTTGTCATTTAGACCTCATCACAATTAAAATCATGTAGCAATACAAATCCTATGTCTTTCAAAAGAATTACAAGTGTTCAAAATGTTAGAGATGTTTCATTTATATTATAATGTTTTTAGAGATGTTTCATTCAAATAAAATGTGAGCTCAAGCAAATTTTTATCTTGGTCTGTGCAAAAAAACAAAAAACAAGTCCTTTTGATACTAAAAGAAAAATAAAAAGTAATAGTATTAACTTTAAATTTTACCAATAATATAATTTTGATAAATATCTTCTGCAACAAGATTCACAAAGATGTAGTAAAAGACACTGATCTAAATTTAAATATATTAGATTTAAGTTGCTTATTTGACAAAATTTTAGCAATATTATTAGCCTTTAATTGTGGTGAGCATTGTTGTTGACTGTTTCTATGCACTAATGTGTTCAAATGTTTTTAGTGCTATTTGTATTCTACCTCGTGTAAGAATTTTGTTGCTTTGTTATATTATGTTTGTAAGGTCCTGTAAACCACTAGGTTTTCTTTGAAATGTTCTCGTATAGCAAATCTTAGCACCTGAAAAGTCGTGAATCAGTGATTCAAAGCGTGAAAATCATAATGCCAAATTAGGGATTATTTATAAATGATACATATATCTGCTATGAAAAATGCCTTTTTTTCCCCTCTAAAAAGATGCACATTTTTGTTAAAATAACCTTACTGCTTTTTGGTAATCACGTGCCACAATGACAATTTTTGTGAAATTTTGATATCATTTGAATATTACTTTAATTTTAAAATTCACATTTTCATGTGGAAAAAGCAACTTGTTTTTTTTCTTTCCCTATAAGCTCCTTTGTGGCAAAATTTACTCTTGAAATAACGCCAACTTTCATGTAACATTGTATAAAGAAGAATAACTGAAGTTTACTGGACCTTAAGATACCACCGACTTGTGTTCAATCTGTAAATAGTATTATTGCAATTGTAGTAAATTAAGTTATGGTACCAGTTTTGTATATTTTGTTATGGAGTACCAGTTTTGTTAATTGGTGAGGGCTGTATAGCCAGTCAAGGTCGTTAAAAATGTAGATTATATAGTTATGGTTACCAGAATTGTAGTTAATTCCCTAATAAAGAGTACTACTACTGGCATTCTAGAAACTGGTTAAGGTTGTACTAATATTTTAAGTAAAAGTACTGTATAAGTAATTTAGAATATCTTATCAAGGATTTACCATTATTTTAATAAGGGTTCAAATTATGAAGTATGTTCATTTATGGAATTTATGGAGGGAGGAGAAAGTCTTAAAATTTTACAGTATATTTGGAATCTTTCTTGTGTTAAAAAGTGTTCGAAGATATCCTCAGTGGTAAAAAATGTCTTGAGTGTTCAAATCTAAATGTGTTCAAAGATTGTTTTGTTTTTAATTAACAAAGATATCTGACATACTTTTTTTTTCGATTGTATTTGTTAAAATACCCCCTACATTAACTTGTTTTAATACACAGTTGTCTTGATAATAAATAGCAAAGAATTCTGTACAAACTCTGGTACTAGGGGCCATTTCGAAATTAAAAAGTTGTACCATTAATATATAGATGCCAACCATTACGATTTTTCCGTAGTTTTTCCGATTTTGCGATACAAACTACGCTATTACGGTCAAAGTCGAATAGTTACGGATTCCCAATCATCGCCGTTCAATTTTGTAAATCGCGGATTTTTATCATTACTTTTCCGTCCTGGTCTGGTATTTAGAAAACGACAATGTAATGTTTCCGGTTTCTCGGGAGTTATCAACCTATTGATGGGAACTAACTGACTTCCGAAGAGGAAAACTTGCATTTTATGAAGTAGCTTTCCCCCTTTCTCTACTTCTCCTTGACAAAACGAAAATGTACGAGTCGAGAACATCTAAACAATTAATGAATGGAATTCATACTACAGACAACATGTTGAACGACAAATTTTAGTGCACATCATTTTGCAACCACTCGTCAGTAATTTTTATTGGTAAATGCAAGTTTTTGAATGTTTACTGAAAACTTTTCAAAAATACGGAAAATTTGATAGTTTGTTACTGATTGTCTCAAAAGGGGTTGGCATCTATGTTAATAATACAATATTTAGTTCAACTTGTTGATGAATGATATTCCAATTTTGTATTATCTGCTATTTCATTTAAGAGAAATATTACTTCTCAACAGAACAAACTAATTGCAAGTATATTAGAATTGAGTTTAAAAATTGTATAATAAAAAAAAGTCCCTTTATGTCAAGGATTACTCAAGTGATAATGTCAAGGGTTACTCTTGTGATGTTGACGGTTATTACATTCCATCAATGCATTATTTTACTGCATCAAATTTTATATTGTAGGAAAATTGAGCTGAGATTCAGCAATTGTATAAGTTTTCCTAATGTATGCATTCATTTTTTTTCAACTTCAGCCTAAATTCATAGATGTAAACAAACTATTGTGAATATAAAGAACAAAACTAGAATTTGTTTTCACAGATGTAAAAACAAATTTTGAATTTAAAGAACAAATCTAGAATTCCTTTCATGAAAAGGTTTATGAACAAAACAAATTCATTTTTTTTATGTTTTGAAAGGACTTTGAAAAAGTTATTACATTTTTAATAAAATGTTCAGTAGTTCACTAGTTGTTTTTCTTTGTTCTTCTCTTGATATGATGTTGATAAGTAAGACAAAGGTTTGCTATTTCCTAGTGCAGAGGCTTCAACAATGTGTAATTTTCAATGATATTTGGTATGCATATGTATAAGCATTGGCATACGCTACTTACTTCAATGCATGGAGGTTACTTGACCCCTACCCTTCAGTCATGGCTTATTGACTTAATGTTTTAACTATTTTATAGGTTGAAGTTTGTAATTAGTTGAACCACTAATCATAAGTATATAATTTTTGTCCCCAGCACAAGTTTTTGCCGAAGACATAGAAATACTGGTTGTCGGTCTGTCAAGTCTTTTTAGCACTCACATATGTACAAATCTTGCCAGAAGTTGATAAAATTTGTGCTGTATGCTAATATCAGCAATATCTTGGACAAGTTCTTTAATAGTGGCCTATTGACTTTTTGTGCCAATTCACCCTGGGCCATCCGTCCGCATTGTTTGCGAGATGTATCCTACAGCTTTGGAGGTAAAAAAAAAATCAAAATATTTTGAAAATGACAGGTAGTTGGACTTGGAAGTTTTGGTCATTTTTTGGTAAAGATTCCATAAAATGCAAACAAAACCTTATGGGACTGAATTCATATCTAAAATTTTTCAAAGGCATGTTGCTATCTTTTTGATACACAAAATATAGGGCATTGATCATAACATTCTATACATCCTATCCATGAACATTTCCAGAAATAGAATGATGTAATATATGCTCAGATATACAAGGCACAAAATGGTGCTACTAAAAAAAAATACATCTTTTGCAAGGAGCAGAAATCTAATATCTGTGATATATATATAAATGATGTCATCTTTTAAAAGAAATGCTTCAAAATCTTCCTTTTGTCTAGAATTGCTCCAGTTCCATTTTATGGAAAATATGTTTCTAAAAAGAGAACCAACACTAATTGGAAAAAATGCATGTTTTATATCCTCTTTATGTGTAGATTATTGGAACATATCAAACATAAAATTTCTTTGATACTGCTTCTGGACCATATTATTCATATTTTGATTGCTTTAGACTAAGACAGCTTCTTAAATCAACTACAACCAATGCAATATTAAATTTTACTTGATAAATGGAAGCAATCTTTACCATTCAGTGCTTACAAGCACTTTGATTTTTGTCGAGCTTGCAACTTTTGTCTCAGGAAGCTCAACATAGGCATAGGGCTTTGGTGTCATAAGCTAACTTCTTGAAAGCTTCGTCTTTTAGAAGGTTGAAGACTTGGATGCTTCATACATTGTATATATATATAGATGGCTTATATTACGAAGTTTCTGTCTGTCACTTGGTCAATGTCCTTGGGGCCCCATTTTCATTGTTCAGTGACAACTTGAAAAACAAGTGAAGATCTTTTGTAATGTTGATTTCTCTCTTACCCTGAGATAACTATAGTTGTTATGTGCCTAACTTGCAAATTCCTCATGTATGTCAAGACAGTTTTCACTTGACCTTATTGCATGGATCATTGTTTGGAAGGATTGTAAGGTGCACATGTCCAACTGGCAGGTGTCATCTGACCCTGAACTCATTTTCATGGTTCAGTGGTCAAAGTTAAGTATTAGTATTTTGGTATTTGTTACCTATTCAATATTCAATAGGTCTACTTTATTAGGTGTATGGAAATATTTTATGAGAAGTACATGAAAGTCTCGCATTTTTTATTTGACCTTGACCTCATTCTCTAGGTTCATTGCTCAGGGTTAAGTATTTGCGTTTTGGTCTATTTTTCTGAACTCTAAGCAATATGTCAACTATATTTGTTTTATAGAAGGATTTGAAGCTGTACATGTCTGCCTGGCATGATTCATCTTTATACCTTGACCTCATTTGTCAATGTTTTGTTTTCTTGGTTAAGTATATTTCTTCGAAACTATAATTAATAGGTCAACTATATTTTGCATTGAATGATTGTAAGGTGTACATATATTTCTTGTTTAGTTTATAGATAATACTTTAAGCAAATGGTCTTCTATATTTGGTGTATGGAATGATTGTAAGGTGTATATGTCCAACTGGCAGGCGTCCTCTGGTGCAGGTATCGACAGATTGCAGATCCATGAATGTATATCTGTATATAACAATAATATTTAGTTTGCTTTTAATAAACTGACAATAAAATCAATATAAATACTAATAAAAACAATAATTACAGTGTTGAATTGGTATTCTTAAAGAAAAAGGATCGATAAGTCCACCATGATCTTTTCTAAATTTCCGGGCACGGTGAACAACATTTCGGTAAAAATGAGATGTGCTATTGAAATAAGTTTACTACAGATACAACCAAATGTCAAAACCAAATCTTTATACCTATGGAAGAATTTAGTAAAGATGTTAAGTAATTTGTGGTTACGAAATCCCTGGCTTAATAAGTTACCAGAAATACATAGACAACGTTCGTTAAAATGAAAAACGTCACACGGGCATATCGAACGAGTTGTGAAATATAATTAATAGTTATCCCACTCGGACTTGGTGTGTCAGTGTAAAATCACCCCGATTGTCTATTCAACTTCACAGGACGAAATTAATGCAAATTTATCGTTTTGTTCGCTACTGACGACAACCCCGTACAGTTAGTTACTAGTAGTTTGGTAAAAAAAAAACACGTTCAGAATTGGGTAGAGCAAATGGTGAATGATTATGTTAATCTCACAAACAAACAAATAAATACCACCAAACAGCCTTATTATAAAGATCACAAAACTTTACCAACACACTTGATAAGACGCGGATAGTGGAATAGTTGCAAGGGGTGATACAGCGGGTAGATACGGTCTGTTATTAAATAAATAAACGAATCAAAAGTTTATTCGGAGTAACCATATGCCGGATGAACAAAAATTGTGTCATTTATTGAAAAAATATGGTTTGGTATAACAAGAAAAATTCTCTAGTGTTCAAAAACATTTCTCTCATCGGCATTATATTTTAAAAATTCTTGAGTATTTGACGAAATAACATTACAGAAAAAGTCTGCTATTAAAGGGTCGCAATAAGTGCACATTGAAATACCGACAACCTTTCGATAAACAGTGTTGCCGAAACGTACATAAATATTATCTAGGTAAATTAACAGCTTCAATCATCTCATCACACCTCCAGTAAGTATATCTAGCATATATCCCAATCTAATTAGATTGATTGATTGTTGGTTGCTTTACGCCGCATTAGCACCAATCTAATTAGAGAAGAAGGCTTTAAATGAATTGCAGCAAGTATAATTTTACATTCAGATTTAACAAACGACCATTTTATTTAAGCATCCCGTTATATAGAATTTGATTATTCGTCAGTATTGGGAGACATTATATCAAATACTGTTACAGCCGATCTAAATGAGTGTGTAGCTAATGGTAACCTCTTTGGCTAGCTTGCTTGCTTGTTGGACCGTTAAGTCATTGTTAGGTAAGGTATACCAACCTCCTTTCGAAGAAGCTTGGTCTATACAGACAGATAGAATGGATATCTGTCAGACTAGTCTTCTCTTAAAAGATGGTTATTTACCTAACCTAACAATTAATGACTTCACGGTTCACCTAACAAGCAAGCTAACCAAAGATATTACCTTTGCCTACACACCCATGGGAATCTGCTGTTTTAAATTTTTGTATCAAATGTTGTTTCGATGGGTCTTTGCAAGTTTTGTCACAACAATACAGATTGTAGTAAACTTATATCATTAGTACATACTAAAACGCGAGAATAATTGAAACTGAAAGGGGGAAAAACTTGAGACGGATATAGGAATAAGGGGGAGGGCTGAAAATAATTATCTTGTCCAAAAGAACACATGGTGTTAGCGAATAATTTCCTGTTTTATTTTCTTTATCTAGCAATGGGTCAGTACTGGTACTGGTATTACTTCATGCATATTTTATTTTATTTTCTTACGAAAATTTATGCTTTCCTTGTAGAGAACGTATTTAACATTTAAAAGGACAAGTTGTCTATTTGCAAGGGCGATAACTTTTTTGTCACAAGGTATTTAAATTTAAATATAGACTTATTACCTATTTTTTAAAGTTTAAATAAAACAGAAAATAGTACATCCGGATGTTAATAATGTCAACGACAACAAGACAATTGGGATAGAAAGGTATTTAGAGAAGAAATTGTATTATTCTTGTAGTTCCAATTTTTCCCGAATTATTGGTAATGACATTAGGGTGGGAGAGACGGATAAAAGGTAAACTTCTTTCAATTTGTTTTGATGGGAGGCGCACTTGCTCATTTCACTTCTGATCTAACTGCTTTGTTCTGGTATATGAAATATGCAAGATACACGATGTTTATACTTACAATGTAAATTACGTTTTACGACAATGAGGCAGCAACCTACCAACAAATGCATTTAAAGGAAATAAAAAAATTATAAATGCATTGTCTTCAACGAATGACAATGGGCAGGTTCATGCCTACACAATATGTTAATCTCTAAATCACCATAATACAGATGACTATACAATATGTCAATCTCTAAATCACCATAATACAGATGACTATACAATATGTCAATCTCTAAATCACCATAAGACAGATGCCTATCCAATATGTCAATCTCTAAATCACCATAAGACAGATGCCTATACAATATGTCATCAATACAATATGTCAATCTCTAAATCACCATAAGACAGGTGTCTATACAATATGTCAATCTCTTAATCACCATAAGACAGATGACTATACAATATGTTAATCTCTAAATCACAATAAGACAGGTGTCTATACAATATGTCAATCTCTAAATCACAATAAGACAGGTGTCTATACAATATGTCAATCTCTTAATCACAATAAGACAGATGACTATACAATATGTCAATCTCTTATTCACCATAAGACAGATGCCTATACAATATGTCAATCTCTAAATCACAATAAGACAGGTGTCTATACAATATGTCAAACTCTTAATCACCATAAGACAGATGACTATACAATATGTTAATCTCTAAATCACCATAAGACAGATGCCTTTAGAATATGTCGAAATCTAAATCACCATAAGACAGATGACTATACAATATGTCAATCTCTAAATCACCATAAGACAGATGGCTATACAATATGTCATCAATACAATATGTCAATCTCTAAATCACCATAAGACAGCTGTCTATACAATATGTCAATCTCTTAATCACCATAAGACAGATGACTATACAATATATCAATCTTTTAATCACCATTAGACAGGTGTCTATACAATATATCAATCTCTAAATCACCATTAGACAGATGTCAATACAATATGTCGATCTCAAAATCACCATAATACAGATGCCTATACAATATGTAAATCTCTAAATCACCATCAGACAGATGACTATACAATATGTCAATCTCTAAATCACCATAATACAGATGCCTTTACAATATGTCGATCTCTAAATCACCATAAGACAGGTGTCTATACAATATGTCAATCTCTAAATCACCATAAGACAGGTGTCTATACAATATGTCAATCTCTTATTCACCATAAGACAGATGACTATACAATATGTTAATCTCTAAATCACCATAAGACAGATGCCTTTAGAATATGTCGATCTCTAAATCACCATAAGACAGATGACTATACAATATGTCAATCTCTAAATCATCATAATACAGATGCCTATACAATATGTCATCAATGCAATATGTCAATCTCTTAATCACCATAAGACAGATGACTATACAATATATCAATCTCTTAATCACCATAAGACAGGTGTCTATACAATATATCAATATCTAAATCACCATAAGACAGATGCCTATCCAATATGTCAATCTCTTAATCACCATAAGACAGATGCCTATACAATATGTCATCAATACAATATGTCAATCTCTAAATCACCATAAGACAGGTGTCTATACAATATGTCAATCTCTTAATCACCATAAGACAGATGACTATACAATATGTTAATCTCTAAATCACAATAAGACAGGTGTCTATACAATATGTCAATCTCTAAATCACAATAAGACAGGTGTCTATACAATATGTCAATCTCTTAATCACAATAAGACAGATGACTATACAATATGTCAATCTCTAAATCACAATAAGACAGGTGTCTATACAATATGTCAATCTCTTAATCACCATAAGACAGATGACTATACAATATGTTAATCTCTAAATCACCATAAGACAGATGCCTTTAGAATATGTCGAAATCTAAATCACCATAAGACAGATGACTATACAATATGTCAATCTCTAAATCACCATAAGACAGATGGCTATACAATATGTCATCAATACAATATGTCAATCTCTAAATCACCATAAGACAGCTGTCTATACAATATGTCAATCTCTTAATCACCATAAGACAGATGACTATACAATATATCAATCTTTTAATCACCATTAGACAGGTGTCTATACAATTATCAATCTCTAAATCACCATTAGACAGATGCCTATCCAATATGTCAATCTCTAAATCACCATAAGACAGATGTCAATACAATATGTCGATCTCAAAATCACCATAATACAGATGCCTATACAATATGTAAATCTCTAAATCACCATCAGACAGATGACTATACAATATGTCAATCTCTAAATCACCATAATACAGATGCCTTTACAATATGTCGATCTCTAAATCACCATAAGACAGGTGTCTATACAATATGTCAATCTCTAAATCACCATAAGACAGGTGTCTATACAATATGTCAATCTCTTATTCACCATAAGACAGATGACTATACAATATGTTAATCTCTAAATCACCATAAGACAGATGCCTTTAGAATATGTCGATCTCTAAATCACAATAAGACAGATGACTATACAATATGTCAATCTCTAAATCACCATAAGACAGATGCCTATACAATATGTCATCAATACAATATATCAATCTCTTAATCACCATAAGACAGATGACTATACAATATATCAATCTCTAAATCACCATAAGACAGGTGTCTATACAATATGTCAATCTCTTATTCACCATAAGACAGATGACTATACAATATGTTAATCTCTAAATCACCATAAGACAGATGCCTTTAGAATATGTCGATCTCTAAATCACCATAAGACAGATGACTATACAATATGTCAATCTCTAAATCACCATAAGACAGATGCCTATACAATATGTCATCAATACAATATATCAATCTCTTAATCACCATAAGACAGATGACTATACAATATATCAATCTCTTAATCACCATCAGACAGATGACTATACAATATATCAATCTTTTAATCACCATAAGACAGATGACTATACAATATATCAATCTCTTAATCACCATAAGACAGATGACTATACAATATATCAATCTCTAAATCACAATAAGACAGGTGTCTATACAATATGTCATCAATGCAATATGTCAATCTCTTAATCACCATAAGACAGATGACTATACAATATGTCAATCTCTAAATCACCATAAGACAGATGCCTATACAATATATCATCAATACAATATATCAATCTCTTAATCACCATAAGACAGATGACTATACAATATATCAATCTCTTAATCACCATCAGACAGATGACTATACAATATGTCAATCTCTAAATCACCATAAGACAGATGCCTATACAATATGTCATCAATACAATATATCAATCTTTTAATCACCATGAGACAGATGACTATACAATATATCAATCTCTTAATCACCATCAGACAGATGACTATACAATATGTCAATCTCTTAATCACCATCAGACAGATGACTATACAATATGTTAATCTCCAAATCACCATAAGACAGGTGTCTATACAATATATCAATCTCTAAATCACCATAAGACAGATGCCTATCCAATATGTCAATCTCTAAATCACCATAAGACAGATGTCAATACAATATGTCGATCTCAAAATCACCATAATACAGATGCCTATACAAAATGTAAATCTCTAAATCACCATCAGACAGATGACTATACAATATGTCAATCTCTAAATCACCATAATACAGATGCCTTTAGAATATGTCGATCTCTAAATCACCATAAGACAGATGACTATACAATATGTCAATATCTAAATCACCATCAGACAGATGTCAATACAATATGTCGATCTCAAAATCACCATAAGACAGGTGTCTATACAATATGTCAATCTCTTAATCACCATAAGACAGATGACTATACAATATGTCAATCTCTAAATCACCATCAGACAGATGACTATACAATATGTCAATCTCTAAATCACCATCAGACAGATGACTATACAATATGTTTATCTCTAAATCACCATAAGACAGGTGTCTATACAATATGTCAATCTCTAAATCACCATAATACAGATGACTATACAATATGTCAATGTCTAAATCACCATCAGACAGATGACTATACAATATGTTAATCTCTAAATCACCATAAGACAGGTGTCTATACAATATGTCAATCTCTAAATCACCATAAGACAGATGCCTACACAATATGTCAATATCTAAATCACCATAAGACAGATGCCTATACGATATGTCAATCTCTAAATCACCATAAGACAGCTGCCTATACAATATGTCAATCTCTAAATCACCATAAGACAGATGACTATAGATACAATATGTCAATCTCTAAATCACCATAAGACCGGTGCATATACAGCATCATGCCATGTCAATCTCTAAATCACACTTACTAATTTGTTATTTATTTAACAAGGCGATGTAGCATAATTTGAAAATCCGTGAGAGCAACATTTAAGTCAAAAATATTAAAACACGTGGAACCACCCTAAGAATCAATTCGTCGTTTCGTAAATCGATCGAAGAATTTGACCTTTTTTTGTAACAATGGCGACAATTATATAGTAAATCTTTGTTTTCAGTGAGTAATGAATATATCCGAGAAAGAACCTATGTCTATTGAAGATAATGAGAAATACACTATTACAAAAACTGAGGAATATAGGTCAATTACAGTTGAGCATTGCAACAAAGCAGGAAATTCGGGAACCAGTATAACAGATCACAAAGAACCAATAATGGCTGAGCAAGGATATGAACATGGTGAATCTGTTTTATCCAAAACAATTAAGAAAAATTTTGTTAGGATATGTGAACTTCTCGAGGCTTTTCCTCTAAGTGACTATCTTCTCCAACATGACGTCATTACAATGGCGGAACATACTGAACTCAGACAGAAATCGAAGTACTGTCAATCTGATGCAAATGACGATTTATTGAAAAAACTTTGTAAGCGAGAATTTGATCCCAAAATTCTAGAGACAGCTTTAAGAGAGACTAAACAAACTGGTGTACTAAGAATGCTATTCGTTACTATGTATTAAAACACTATTTAGCACGGTGTTGTTCTTTTAGTTTGTCTGCAGGTCTGATATGTAGTTTGTTTGCAGGTCTGATATGTAATTTGTCTGCAGGTCTGATATGTAGTTTGTATACAGGTCTTATATATGCTAGTCGTGACGGTCGTTTTTGCCGTTATTTGCATGGTTCAGTGACTGCTTGAAAAGATATCTTGCCCTGTTAATTTCACACGTATTATGAGTAATACTAGTAGGATAACTATATTTGGCAGGATAGAGGTTACAACTAAAAATATACACAGGGCAACATTTTCCCTCCTAGCCCCCACCCTTAGCTCCCTTGGATATGGATAAGAGGGATATTACGACAAAATCTTAATGGGATATGGGATATTGATACCCCTATACAAGCCTCATTGATAGGCATAGATACCAGTTTAAATATTTGGGTATCCCAGCAGGGGAACGAATACACAACCTTACGGACCAAAGGCAAGTCTGGATTAAAAGAAAACTAATTTTATCTTGCAACGATATAGTGTGTCTAATCCATTTTGCTTTAATTCAGCAAATAAAATATGTTTATATGTATACATAGGACTCCTTATATAAAATAATATGCCAGAAACATCGATAAGTGTTATCTAGTTCATAGTCTTGGATATTTTTGTGCTGTGTTTATATAAAAAGAGAAGATGTGGTATGATTGCAATGAGATAACTTTCCACCAAAGAGCAAAATGACAAAGATATTGACAAAGTATCTATAGAATACCGTTGGGCTTTCAACAATAATCAAAAGCCCATAGTCTGCTGTAAAAGACCAATACTAAATGACAATATAAAACAAATCAATCGAGTAAACAAATGGCCGAATTAATGCACATTAATACATTTTACCTAATACAGAATGTGGTGGGATTAAATGTTTTCAGGCTCCCTACCCCCGCTCTAAGCTTGGACAGTGGTGTAACAGTACAACAGAAGAAAACACTAAGTGTGTTATTTTCATATTTCACTGTTTTGTTTTATTTCTTATGAGTTTTCTGTTATGTGATTACTCTAGAACAGTAAGTGAACCACAGGCACTTGGGTATAAGATGCAAACTTTTTTTGTTGTTGATAAAAATATTCAATTTTTTATATAATTTTACGATCCATACTTTTATTATTTCTTATATAGTATGAATAGTAAATTATTTTTTTTTTTCTCTCGGAGTCGTTTTAATCACTCGAAACTATGTGAGACATGCACAGAAGTGATAGATATGTATTATAAAATTAAATATAGAAAATTGAATATTTTAATCAACAACAAAAAAAATATGTATCTGCATCTTATACCCATGAAGCGCCTGTGCCCAATATATACGCGTGTATCTTATAATACCAAGTTCTAAACTCGGAATACTATAATCTAAATAAAAAAACATGCGAACATGTTTATAGCTTGATGTTTGGTGTGACCCAAGGTTCCGTTAATTAACACCACTGGGTCGATGCCACTGCTGGTGCCACCGGAAGTTTCGTCCCCGAGGGTACCACCAGCCAAGTAGTCAGCACTTCGGTGTTGACATGAATATCAATTATGTAGTTCCAGTTGACAAAACTTCAAATTTTTCGTAAACTAAAGATTTTTTTTTATCCCATGCAGGAAAAGATTACCTTAGCCGTATTTGGCACATTTTTTTTATGGAATTTTGGATCCTAAATGCTCTTCAACTTTGTACTTGTTTGGCTTTATAACTTTTTTTTTATTTGAGCGTCACTAATGAGTCTTATCTAGACGAAACGCGCGTTTAAGACAGTAGCTTGATATAGTTGTGTTTTTTTTATTAAGTAAACATTGTCTTTATGTTCTGTTTACACTGGTCGTTTTGTTCTGTACACAATCTTTCTTTTGTTCTGTTTACACTTGTCTTTTTATTCAATACACACTTGTCAGTATACACTTCTCTCTGTTCTTTATAATGCACTTTCCAAATCTCTTTGTATTATTAGCAAAGGGGAAACGGACGTTAATTGATATTTTCAGAACACTATTTTTGTTTGATTGAAACTAAGCTTACAGTAAATACAGGAGCCTATTGTTCAGTGGTTGTCGTTGGTTCATGTCTATCTTATTTGTTTTTGGTAAATTGTTTTGTTACAAGGCAAAAACAATCCAAATTAAGCAGTAAACGAGAGACATTTACATCAACAGTTATAAATAGTAAATGAGAAACAACACGGACTCCACTAAAACCGGGAGTGAAATCAGGTGCTCCGGAAGGGTAAGCATTTTTTATATTAGGCTGTTAGTTTTATCATTCAAATTGTTTCATATTTTTCATGTCTCAGCCTTTTATATCAAACGTAACAAAGATTTCTCTCATTGTTGAGGGTTGTATGTATGGTTGCCTATAATTACTTAATTTACATCTATTTCATTTGAATTTTGCTGGCTAGTTGTCCCACTGGCAGTTATACCACCTCTCCTTATTTCTAAATTAAATGAATGTTGGAACCTGATGTTCAGTGTTTGTCTTTTGTTCATGTTGTTCAAAATTGAATCATTTTTAAATATAGATTAGACCATTAGTTTCCTGTTTGAATGGTGTCTCACTAGTCAGTTTAAGGGCCTTTTATGGCTTGCTGTTCATTGAGAGCCAAGGCTCTGTATTGAAAGCCATACTCTGACATATAATGGTATACTTTCAAAAATTGTGACTTGGATGGAGAACTGTCTACTTGGCACTCATACCACATCTTCCTATATCTAGAGTTGGTTTTCCAATATGAATGTTTTATTAATAGTATTTTTTTGTGCTCTTTATAGCTTGCTGGTCCTTGTGATCCAAAGCTTCATTATGAAGGCAATATTTTGACCTATAACGGTTTAGTTTTACAAATTGTGGCTTGGATTAAGAGTTGTCTCATTGGCACTCATACCACATCTTAGTTTAAACATATTTATTTATAGTGGAGTGGGTAGCAAGTTTTTGCAACTTATATTAATCCCTTTCCACTTTGCGGGTGTGAGTGCGGCCTTGTAGCAGCCTTAGTCTGCTCTTTTTCGAGA